>NW_019385796.1:146032-150574 GCF_000671375.1 Centruroides sculpturatus
AAACATTTCTTATTCAACGGCGATTAAAATTATTTATATTAATGATGTCTCCAAAGTTCAACGAAGTTTTCGCAGAAAAATAACATCAGAAATCGCGGCCGCGGTTTGCTGCGCTGTTCCGCGACGAAAACAAGCTTGAGCAACGGCGATGTCGAAGGGTGCACACTCGGTAAGTAATCCTACAATTTTTTGTTTATAGCGTAGTTTATACGGATTATTTCCAAAAAAAATATACGTATTTTGGAAATGTTAGGTTGAATTAGTCTAGAATCGATTAATTTTATGGAAGAAAACCTTTCAAACAGCCATAGTCTGTAAACTTCACACGTGTCAAATACGTGAGCCAATCACAGCTCAAGGATTTCAACAACGCGAAATTTGTATAACGAGGAATGTATCTTCGCGTTATAGGGGGGTCTACTGTACTTAATGGATAAAATTGTAAACGATTATTGCCAAATGTCAAAATTTCTCTATATGATTTGGAGTTGTAAATATGTCAATTTTGCAGAAAATGTAAGTTATATTAAGATCTAAACTAGTAGTGTTAATGGCGGTTTAACTTACTTGTTTTTATCTTTAAATAGTTGTAAAAAAGCTGAGGGGGAGATTACTATTAAAAATAAATTGATATATTGAGGCTGGTCTTGTGTCTGATGATGGTGTGATAAGTCTAGAAATAAAGAGGCCATTATAGAGCTCACTAATACATAATTAATATATGTTATGCAATTAATGCATAACCTATTAAAAAGTAAGAACAATAATAACTTTTATTAATACATTGTCTTTGTTTTATTTTAGTTGAAACTGAAAAAGCTGCAGATTCTCCAGAATTGGAAAATGATGACGATGACGACGATGATGATGATGAAGGTGATGATGATGATGACGATGATGATATTAAGGAAGAATCTGATACAATGCAGTTGAATGGTGAAAAGCAGTGTGCAGAAAATAATGCAGCTGATGATTCTCATGTGGTAAATTTTTAAAGTTACTTTTTTAAATAATGAAGTATACAGTGTGCTCAAAGTGTAAATGCAATCTGTTGTGTGTCCAGTTGCATTATGCTTGTATGTTTTCAATGATTTTTTCACTTTATTTTTGATGTGTTTGTTTATATATATTGTGTGCTGTTTGTCAATTTTTAGCAATTTCTTTCTTCAATTTTTCTTTGTCAATAGCTTTTGAGTGCTTTGTACATTTTGTATCCTTTAGTTCAAAATTTTCCAAATGGAACTTTTAAAACCACAATTGATATGTTCAAAGTTTAAGAGTATCTTCCCCATACACATTACAAATTTTTTAAACTGTTTGTACAATGTTGTTATAACCTTTATGAAACTCATAAAGCATAATATTCCTGATATTTTTTTTTTTCTGAAGACATTCCAACTTGATTTTATTCAAACAAAATAGAGAACTTATTTTAAACTTTTTACTTCATAAACAAAGAATATAATCTCACATTAGTAATAATGTGTTTAATTTCACAACTGTTATAATTAAACCACATATCTATGTTAAGTAATGATAACTGTTAAAAATATTCAAAATAATTTTTGTTCAAGCCAATATAATTGTAACATTTACTTATTAATCATAGCATCCAAGAAGTGTGAGGAAGTTTGTGATATTTAGAATTGAGATGAAAAAAGAGCTTATCGCAAAGCATGAAAGTGGTACTGTACATGTGTGGCAGATCTGGCAGCTATGTTTAAGATGCCAAAGTCAACAGCATACTGATTGCACACTGTTGACGTCTGCATCTTAAACATAGCCACCAAATCTGCCATGTGTACCATACAAATGCAATTTATATCAGAACTTTTTCAGACTATAAATTCTAAATAGAATACAATGGGATTAAACAGATGTAAAACAGGATATTGTAGCAACATAATTTGCATAAAGTAAATTTATAAATTTATGAATTACACAATTAAAAAATATTAGATTGCTACAAAAATACTAGTCATTTAGTTGAAATATAAAGCCATGTGTAAACATTAAACTGTTAAGGTTCAGATGCTATAACATTCATCAATGATCAGTGGCAAAGCTACATATTCGGTGCCCTGGAGCAAGTAGAATCGGTGCACTTACTAGTTCCTTGGAAGAGGACTTGTGAAATTTATTTTGAACATTTAGTTTGAAAACATATATCTAATTATTCCAATTTAAAATCTTACTTAATAACAATTTATTTGAGATTCAAGGCATTTCAACAAAAAGATTTTCAATTTAAATGAAATATAATTCTTTAAGTACGGAGTACCTAATAATAATTATTACATATTATATAAATTGTATTGACAAAATGTATGCAAGCTTAGTTCATAACAAATAACTAACAATACATAAAAAAAACTTCAAAATTGTTGTTTTCTTGCATTTTTGTTTGCAGATCTGTCAATTACTTTCTCCAGATCACATTGACAAACTATTGTATTTTCAGTTGATAATAGTAGCCAAAGAACTAAGACGGTGTTGTGACACGATGCTTCTTAAATAAGGTGTGATTAATTTTGATTTTGATAACTTTCTAACTTGGTGTCCTCATGATTCGTGCACCTGGAGCAGTTTGCTCCAACTGCTCCACAGTAGCTACACTAATGTCAATGATCTTAATAAAGGACATGGGTCACCAAACTTTTTTCACAGCAGGCCAGATAACTGAGAGAATGACGAGTGCTGGCTGCATAACCATTTTGTTCAATGTACACTGAATACACAAAGAATAAAGACAACCAATGTGTTTATTTACCAATACACAAACACGATCGCTGTAGCAACATCATAATTGCTTTTCTTAGAAACTTTATTGCAGATATTTAACACAAAAAGCACTCTGATATTCAAAATCACAAAAAGTATTGCCAGATTTTTTATTTCACTGATTTACCTAAAAATTATATTACTGTCAGATGCAAAAATTAGATTAGCCCAATTTTGGCAGTTTTACTTACACTTATTTTAATCTTTTCTACATATTAAGTTTATCTACAATCTATGATATTTCCATATAAATAATTATATTTTAGCTCATTTGTGGCAGTGTGGCAGCGAGCCGGATGAGCTGACCTTGTGGGTTGTAGTTTGGTGACTCCTGATATAGGAGAAAGATAATAAGTTGGCATGTTAATTGAATTGTACAGTTTTATGCTAATTCTTTCTAATGGAAATAATAGATGATTTTTATCCACTTTTCGATTAACTTATTTTTTTGCCAATCTGCTGCATAACATAAGACAGGATAAACTCAAAGCTTTTTCTGTGTTCCTGTAACCTTGTCCTTATGAACATGAATCAAATGAGACAGAAAATTTTTGTAGAATCTGGATTAATGACTGAAATCTTTGGAAACCTTAAGCTTAGTAGGAATGTTTCACTTACCAATCATCTCAAAATACTATTTTTAGATTGGAACCACTTTAAGATGCCTATAGTCAAGATTATAGGAATACAGATGAAACTTATAGAGATCTCAGTTACAAAGCTCTCAGAAGGTTCTGTCTCAGTGTTATTGGGTCAGACTGGCAAAAGTAAAGCTTTTTTGAATTATCTCAATTTAGTGCCCATATCTGTAAAGTTGAATGAATCAGAAAACTTAGCAGTTAGATTTTGTAACATTGGCAAGAAGCCAAGAAGTTTAAAAAGTTGATAATTACAAAGTGTTAGTTATGTTTATTGGATTTATTTTGAATGAGTTCAAAGCTTTTAATTCAATTTTACTTTTCTGGCTCTGTTATATATAAGAGGGTAAAGTATGGCAATCAATCAAAAAATGGCCCCTTAAGATTTTTACATTTTTGGACTCAGGGACCTTGAAATGTCAAGAAATACAAAAAATTTGGGGATTTTTCCCATATGTGTGGGGGAATAATTTTGTTCACCCACTTTGAAGCTTAATAACTCCTGTTCTTTTTGTTGAAAATTTCTGAAATTTTGCAAGGAGGTTTGTGTATTAGGAGGATTGATGCTATTAAATTTTGGTGGTTAAAGGTCTTGGGATAGGGAGATAGAGGGGGTTATGTGTTATATCTCAAGTGGGTCGGAGCTAACAAAGATTGTACTCATTATTAACATTTTCGCATTTTTATAAAAACTCATTCCTTTCCTCAAAATTAAGGTTTTTGCCATTTTATAATAATTTAAAAATATAAAAAGTTTTTTAACTTTTACCCTGCTGGTCCAGTTGACCTAGTTCCTTACCTGTGTGCTGACTGATTTAAGTGATTTTACAGTATTTTCTACTGAAAATAAAAAACGATCGACTTGTGGCCGCCAGCGCCAGAGATCCTGAACACTGTCTGGCAACACTTGCCAACAAGAGTGGCTGGCAACGTCAAAAAAAGAAAAGGCGCGAAAGTTCGTTGGATTTTGTCCGGGTGTTGCCCGAGGATGTCTGTGACAGTTCTAACCTTTTCTAATAAAGTTCTTTTTTGTTACTGTTCGTGTTTGCCTGCTTAATGTTAGATCTAAACATCAGTAGGATTGAATGACAAAGTGGTGACCCGAACGTGATCCGATTAATGA
>NW_019385796.1:152386-156275 GCF_000671375.1 Centruroides sculpturatus
CCCACGTATTTCTCCGCAATGATGCTGTACGGAAGCCCTTGCAGCCTCCATACGATGGACCCTACGAAGTCGTGTCACGCGGTAGCAAGACATTCACTCTATGCATAAAGGGAAAAGAAACTGTAGTTTCTATTGATCGCCTGAAACCGGCTTTTATTCTCGCAGCGAGCGAGTCGGACCAGTTACCCCCAACGTCTCCAATGCCAAGACCAGCGACGACTAAACATACGACAGAAGATCGAGCCCCAACGCGACAAACTACCACGCGCTCTGGCCGACATGTATCGTTTCCCGTTCGTTTCGTGTCTCAGACACTGGTGGGGGAGTAGCTGTGGCCGCCAGCGCCAGAGATCCTGAACACTGTCTGGCAACACTTGCCAACAAGAGTGGCTGGCAACGTCAAAAAAAGAAAAGGCGCGAAAGTTCGTTGGATTTTGTCCGGGTGTTGCCCGAGGATGTCTGTGACAGTTCTAACCTTTTCTAATAAAGTTCTTTTTTGTTACTGTTCGTGTTTGCCTGCTTAATGTTAGATCTAAACATCAGTAGGATTGAATGACAAAGACTAAAGCTAGGTAGAAAGTAAAAACAGTGTCTGATATTGGTAACATTTATCTGTACATTACTCAGTTTTGATGTGTGTGTGTGTGCTTTGTTTTTATGTATTATACTTTAATGTTATTTGGACATGTTTTAGAGATAAAGATAAAATGAAAAAAATTAAAAACTGCAATACAGCTATAAAATTTGTATTTTTATGTATGAAATATGTAGTACATCAATGAATTTATTCAAAATAATGATGTACTGTATCAATATTATTAGTAGACTTTTTCTGACTGTAGCTGTTTTTCATAATTGAGTTGGTTCGGCAAATGTACATAAGATGGCATTAGCACTATCAGAAATTTTGGAATTTGACTTTTATGTTGATAGTATCTAAAAAGTATATAAATTATGTAATATCATATAAACTATACAGGTTTAAAATAATAATGAAATTACGTGGCTTATTTCTATTTTTTCAATCTCAGTTAGGCCTAAATCATAATCGTGACATTTTTGTCAGATAAATCAATATAATCGGCACTATATTTGTTGATTTTTTTTATTAATGAATTCAAACAATTATTAGTTAGTACGTTAATGCGCCATATCTAAACTTAACTCATATATTATAAATGTAACGACTCAATATTCGCTTGCAAAATATGGTGATGAAACTTTAAATCAGACGATTATCGCGATTATACAAAAATCGCTTATATTTCAAATTTCTGAATAAATAGTGCCCACTATTTATTAACAGACACACTAAAATACACAAAGAAATCGTATTTTCATTGCTGAAAATATAATGTTACATTTTAAAGCTAGAAATAACTTGATATATAGAAAAATGTAATATTATGTTTTTCGTTTTTTACCAAAATCTTCACGAAACGTAATATTACGTTCGTAACAGGGTAAATGTTAATATATATTTTTCTGTTATAATTAACTTAATATATTTTCTAATAATTTAATATTTAATTCTAATATAATTAATTTTCTGATAAATATAATTTTTAAAGATATTGATAGTTTTTTAAAATCATAATATAAAAATAATATCAAATCAAACCTATTTATTACAATATTGAATGTAGATCTATTATAAGATGTGTTGATAATTTATCATAAAAACTTTTATTTAAGCTATATTATACATATTTTGAATATCAAATTTAATTTGTTGAAAATTACTTCAGTGTACTCACTCAGCAATTCTATGTTAAATAGTTAATCATTCATTCTATCTTTGTGTTAATCTATTCAAGATTTCATTTCATAAACAAATATAGTTAATTCACTATTTCTATTGTCTCTTATATTTAGATATTTTCAGAAAAAGAAGAAACTAAATCTAAACAAAAGGTATGAATGGATGATAATTTTCTAATAAAATTTTTTAAAAATACAGTTAAACCTCTTATTTACTTTTTCATAGAGCCTCTGGAAAAAAAGTAAATTGTGGAAAATGTAGAAAAACTGAAATGTATGGGAAAATTATGGGAAAATTTATATATAAAATGTAGGAAAAATTGGGATCAGAAAATATCATGTAAATTGCAAAGAAAATTCTGGAAATGTATATAAAGGGTTTGACTGTGTTCCAAACTTATATGTTAAATTTTATATACTATATTAATTAATTTTTTATTTTACTTAATATAGATTAAAGAATATCTTTTACCTATTAATTACAAATTTTTTATAATTAGAATACCAATAATCATGGTGATAACAAGGCAGCAAAGTTGAGTGAAAGGAAACGCACATTACCAGATTGGTTACTAAAATGTGCAATTTCTCCAAATATAGAAACAGCAGAACAAAAGACAACAAAGAGACGTTATGGTAAAATTTTAAATTATACATATAAATATGTTTGATATTTATATTTCACTGATTTTTTTTTTTTTTTTTTATTTATAGAATAATTATTGCTAAGTATATAGATAATAAAATGTGGTTCAGATATTTGTTAATTGTGAGTAAGTATTTATTTGTCACACTAAAAATGAATGAATAATACCATTACTGATACAATGGAGACATCAAATTCTGTGAAAATTTGCTATAAAGAAAAAAAAATTGAAAATTANTGCTTTGTCTCTGCCAACCGTTAGGCCTACAAGACATTAATTAGTGTATGTAATGTCTACATATTTTTGGAAGATCCCTAAAATATATCAAAACTTTCTAAATTCCGTTTCTGCTACTGTCCCAATTAAGCGATTATGTATTAATTTATTAGTTTGGTTTTCGTTCTTTGGGATTTGGCCCAATAAAGTGGCTGCCCCAATTAACTGGTGGCCCAATTAAACAGAATTGATTGTATCACTATTTGGCATTATTAATGGAATCTATAAATAAAATAAATAAGTTATACATTGATAAAATTATTGTGTAAAAAGCTTAAAAAGTTCTCAAATATTTATTGCATAGTTTTAACATTTGTACATCTTTAAGTTATTGAAGTGTAAAATTGCACATGGACTTTATGACCACCCTGTATTTTGCATTATATCATCATAATTGTTATTGTCTGTATGTATTTTGATAAAAAAATTTTTAATGAAATTTTAATTTTTTGATTCTATAATGCATTAAAATTATTGGTTTTTCTTATTACAAGATTCTACAGACTTGGTATTGATTCTGTTTGTTTGTTTATAATAAAATGTATCAAAGTATCATGATGCAGTAGTATGATTTTATTTGAAACTAATTCAAAACTTAATGAAATTTATATTTCTATCTAAAAATTGAAGCTTTAACTTTTAGATTGTAAAATTGTACTTTATTGATTGTATGTGGGTAAATTTTCTGTTAATTGAAACGTAAAACATATATATATATATAATTACTATATATATAGTAAAATCTTTCTTTGGGACCAACTCTTCTTTCTGCCCATCTCTCATTTGTGACCAACCAAAAAGTTTTCCAAAGTTTTTCCATTAATTTAAATAGGATGTAGACCTGTATTTTGTGCCCACCTCCAATATGTGATGATATGTTTTTTGGCCCTTTCTATACAAATTGGTCTTTGATGTGTGAACACTTGTACAAGTCTAGTCATGAAGTTACTTTAATGCAATTTGCCATATGGAGCTGTTTTCTTTGTTCTGTTTCCACAAATTCTACTGTGATTATCACTAACCAATGAAATAAAACTTCTCTACAGTGATAAGAGGATTAAGGTGGCTGCAACATTTTGATGACTTGCATTTGTATCGATAAAGTTCTGCTAGATTAGAAAAAAATATTTTCAGTCAAAATGATATATAAAAAACAAAAATAACATTTTTGTGTGATATGAGATTTTATTTAGTTTTTTCCTTTA
>NW_019385797.1:0-29875 GCF_000671375.1 Centruroides sculpturatus
ATGTGGCAACATGAATTAACACAATTGTCTGCGACAGCCCAGTTAGAATAATTATATTTAATAGTAGGAATAGATCTATAATTTCCCACTCTCGCCTAGCTGCCCGTCTGTCTTTCTTTAGTATCGAAAAGGGAAAAAGGCAGATAAAAGCCAAGAGGAAATGTGAAAAAATTCGAACAGAAGGCCTCAATTTACTACATAAATACGTCCGGTGTTTGTCGGAAGTTATATTATTTCAATTCAAAAATTTTTCGTTGAAAGGTGCTAGATCGGCACGTCTAAATTGTTAAAGAAAAAGTATGATGTATAGAGCAAGCCACTACTAATTTGAGCTACAGAGCATGTATTTTATATCAATAAATGAAAAATACGATTAAAAATTCCATCCCGGAATTGTGACGATGTCACATTAAATAATTGCTCGTTATCAATTGTCGTCCTGTTTAGCCCTAATAATAAAAAATGGTGGACAACTGCACGAAAATTTATATATCAAAATATCAGTTAATAAATCTATTTTTTCTCTGCTTATATAATGATAAAATTCAATTGCTTAATTAATGTATTTTCTAAAGTTGTTGATAAAATAATATTAAAAGGTATAAAAACTTTTTCAAATTTTCTAATATACACTATTATACGCAACATCACAATACTCAAAGAAATTCATTATTACGTATGCTCAGTATTACGTATTGTATATACAATATTATTAACATAAATTTTGTTTTTTAGATGATGGATAATACAACCGAAGTCTCCAAGTATAAAGGACAATTCGAACCGCTTTATGTTGAACAATATCTATCAAAATATATAAATTTTGAATTGATTGAATGTTTTTCTCCATATGTCATACATATATCACTTATATACATTATTGTCATCTTCACTCTGCAATATTATATGAAGTCCAAGCAACCGTATCAGCTCCGTGGACCACTTTTCCTCTGGAATACTTTATTGGCATTATTTAGTATTTGTGGAACATTAAGAATGGTTCCTGGATTGTGGATTATTATTTGTGATTTTGGATTTACATTTTCTGTGTGTAATGTCAGTTTTGCTTTAAAACATCACCCCATTGAATTCTGGGTTTGTATATTTGCATGTTCAAAACTCATTGAATTCGGCGATACATTATTTATCGTATTTAGGAAACAGAAATTAATATTCTTGCATTAGTACCATCATAGTTTAACTTTGATTTTAGCAACATACATTATTTCGGGAAAAGTTTCGACTGGGTATTGGTATGGCGCAATGAACTTGTTGGTTCATAGCTTCATGTATTTATATTTCGCTGCAAAAGCAATAAAAGTAAAGGTGCCTCGTTCTATTGCAATGANTCTGGAATACTTTATTGGCATTATTTAGTATTTGTGGAACATTAAGAATGGTTCCTGGATTGTGGATTATTATTCGTGATTTTGGATTTACATTTTCTGTGTGTAATGTCAGTTTTGCTTTAAAAAATCACCCCATTGAATTCTGGGTTTGTATATTTACATGTTCAAAAATCATTGAATTTGGCGATACATTGTTTATCGTGTTTCGAAAACAGAAATTAATATTTTTACATTGGTATCATCATAGTTTAACTTTGATTTTAGCAACATACATTATTTCGGGAAAAGTTTCGACTGGGTATTGGTATGGCGCAATGAACTTGTTGGTTCATAGCTTCATGTATTTATATTTCGCTGCAAAAGCAATAAAAGTAAAGGTGCCTCGTTCTATTGCAATGATAATCACAATAATTCAAATTCTACAAATGATAATCGGCTGTTTTGTTACTATATGGGCTGTAAATCGGTATTTTACAGGAAAATACTGTGAACAAAATTATCAGCTGATTATTTTTTCAATGTTTGTATATGCTACTTATGCTGTATTGTTTCTTCGTTTATTTATAAACACATACTTAGATAAAAGGCATAAGTCAATACTGCAGCAGCGAAAAGATAATTGATGCGCTATTATATTGATTACAACTTGTAATATTCGTAAATGTTTTCATAATTTCAAAAAAAGTAAATTGTTAATTTTTCATATTTGAATATTATCAAAATGTTACTTACTACAATTTTGTACTTCGTTTCATTAATGTCATTCACTAGAAAAAACTGTATTTCGTGTTATATTTGAAATAAAAGTATTGATGTTGTCGAAACCGTGTTGTATTTGCTTATTGTGTACAGGCACAATGAAGTGACGTTTTTCTCAACACTGGGCTAGTTGAATCTTTTATTTAGTTAGACTAACTAAATAAAAGATTCAACTAGCCCAGTGTTGAGAAAAACGTCACTTCATTGTGCCTGTACACAATAAGCAAATACAACACGGTTTCGACAACATCAATACTTTTATTTCAAATATAACACGAAATACAGTTTTTTCTAGTGAATGACATTAATGAAACGAAGTACAAAATTGTAGTAAGTAACATTTTGATAATATTCAAATATGAAAAATTAACAATTTACTTTTTTTGAAATTATGAAAACATTTACGAATATTACAAGTTGTAATCAATATAATAGCGCATCAATTATCTTTTCGCTGCTGCAGTATTGACTTATGCCTTTTATCTAAGTATGTGTTTATAAATAAACGAAGAAACAATACAGCATAAGTAGCATATACAAACATTGAAAAAATAATCAGCTGATAATTTTGTTCACAGTATTTTCCTGTAAAATACCGATTTACAGCCCATATAGTAACAAAACAGCCGATTATCATTTGTAGAATTTGAATTATTGTGATTATCATTGCAATAGAACGAGGCACCTTTACTTTTATTGCTTTTGCAGCGAAATATAAATACATGAAGCTATGAACCAACAAGTTCATTGCGCCATACCAATACCCAGTCGAAACTTTTCCCGAAATAATGTATGTTGCTAAAATCAAAGTTAAACTATGATGATACCAATNAATTAATTATCTGCATTTTTATAAGTGTTTTAACCCTGATACATCAGGTTAAGACTGTTAAGTAAAAAACATTTTATGCCTATTTCCAAGTGATAAAATATTGATTATTTTAAAGTTTTAACATCGCTTAAAATAAATTTTCATTTGGAAAACCTTAACTAAATTCTTCTATTTCTTATAAGAATTTAATAAAAGTAATTAATACACACATATAAATATATAGTAATGGAAAAATTTATTTTAATAATACTTTTATTGTGTACAGGCACAATGAAGTGACGTTTTTCTCAACACTGGGCTAGTTGAATCTTTTATTTAGTTAGTCTAACTAAATAAAAGATTCAACTAGCCCAGTGTTGAGAAAAACGTCACTTCATTGTGCCTGTACACAATAAAAGTATTATTAAAATAAATTTTTCCATTACTATATATTTATATGTGTGTATTAATTACTTTTATTAAATTCTTATAAGAAATAGAAGAATTTAGTTAAGGTTTTCCAAATGAAAATTTATTTTAAGCGATGTTAAAACTTTAAAATAATCAATATTTTATCACTTGGAAATAGGCATAAAATGTTTTTTACTTAACAGTCTTAACCTGATGTATCAGGGTTAAAACACTTATAAAAATGCAGATAATTAATTACAAATGTAATTTTAACTTTTAAACAATGAATAACAATTAGATAATGTTACGGTAAAAATTAATTTTTTAAGATTTACAGATTCGAAGAGGCAAATAAAATATTAAGATAAACTTTTAGTGTTTTTGGATAGAAAGTAATTATTTTTAAAACATTAGCATAATTCACCGTCTTATATTTAATAATTTTGGTATTTAGATTTAAGTTATATTTAATCATTTTGGTAGTTAGATTTAAGTTGCGGCCGACGTTTTCAACACGAAAACGTGTACGTCGAACGTACAGCGCCGCTTTCCTAAAGGCCTAGATATTTGACAATGGTGTTTGGAATGTCAAGCATGATTCCACTGACTATCCAAACACCATTGTCAAACTTCTAGGCTTATAGGAAAGCGGCGCTAAACGTCCGACGTACACGTTTTCGCGTTAAAAACGTCGGCCGCAACCTCTCTAATGTTCTCGGGTTAGTGTTGTTTGTTTATATTTATTTGTAACTTATAACATGCACAAAATAAAAAAATAATAATAATATTAGTTACATGTACAGTATTCACAATTTATAATTTACACGTACACAGCTATTCATTCGAGAATCGTCGCACGCATGTGAGGATCTGATCCTGCCTATTTCTTTTAAGCGCTTGTCTGTGCTCTTTCCTTTCTCTTTCCTCCATCTCTCTAGTCCACATATGCCTATGCATACATAATACGCGTTCACGATACTTTTGATTCGTCACTTTTCCGTCGTAGTTTTTCCATTATATAATTACGTGACTTATAGCCTGATGATAACGGAGAAAAGAGACAGTTAGGACGTCGGTATATGTCACAGCTTTGATTTTTACAGATTGGAGACAGCTTGGTAGCCGAACGGTCCCAGGCTTTTGCCCGTGCACGCTAAGTGACCTTTATTACAAGCATTTAGCTTTCTGAAGTCTATGACAACAATTGTTCGGCATTGACGGCCGCGAATTTCGCGTCAATAAGCTGCCTCGACTTGTTCGATTATGTTATCAACTAAATTTCATATTTATTTTCACATTTTCACTTTGCGGTCCTTCTTTCTTCTTTTTCCGTTATTTACACGTGTAGATCATTTCATTGTTATTTACATTTGATATCATCATTTATCGCATACTACCATGACGCTCTTGTCTTTCCGCTACAACTGTCAAGAATTAACGCGATTGGCAAAGTATAGTGACAGCGGGCCAATAGAGAACATGGTCCTTGCCATAATGAGATTTGCGCGCCAATATTCTTACGTGCGTTAATCAAGCTAAAAAGTTTAGCCTAATATTCGACTATTCGGCCACGCTCCTGGCCGAATATTCGGTATTCGGCCTGAAGCCGAATTTACTATTCCTTGCAACACTAATAATAATTGTTATATAACACCTATCGCTGAGAATAATGAGAATTGCTGAAAATCATACTAACAATTTTACATTTGATCAATTTTTTGGAACATTTACAATCATTTTATAATCAAATGCAATAACAAATTCAAATTTAAAACGATTCGAACATTTGTTTAAAAAATCGAAATATATAAAAATGTTTATAACAATGTCTGAAATGTTATCAATTTAATACACCAATAAAGACTAAACGTAGTTAAAAACAAAAAATCTCATCTAAAGTACTACAGTAGAAGCTGCTCTTCAGGTTAAGCCTCGCCTTTCCCTGCTCTCCCTCTACCTCGTAGGGAAAATTTCGAAAAATCTCTTCCTCCGTATTGTACAATAATTTATTAAGCTGCAATCGACAGCAACGCTGCATACAGTAATTCTATTGCACAGATGTTGGTTCAGATATAGTTATTGTCATTAATAATATTACTTTCTTGCCATGTAAATATATTAAAAAATATAACGTTAGTTGTTTATAGCAACACGACACGTGAAGAGGAATGCCCCTCGGAAAAAGTTTCAATGGGAAACTGACCCTTATTTAAGTGTTACAATCACGAAGATAACTCGAAAAATTCTACTTTGTCATTCTGTCGGCGAGACGCAAACTGACGAAAAACTACAAATGTTCAGTGGTTTTTCACTCAGACAGCGGTAGGCAACTCTAAAAGCAATCAATCCTATTCTATTGCGAGTTGGACCATGCCCATAATAGTAGGAATGGTCCAACCTACAATGCTGAGAAACTGGGATCGTCGCATCTAAGATAGATCTTTCATGAAAAATTCTTGGAGAGTTACTTGCCCGGATTCGATCCCAACTCGTTCAGAGAGGTGGGCCAAGCCCTTTACTGCCATGACCATCATTCTTTATTCATCATTACACAGAAACTAATTCAAAAATTAAAAATAGAAAATAAAATTAAAAATTAAAATTTCTATCGACTTTCATTAACGTGTAACAGAGAAACTCAACAATTGACCTTTCATTGTCTTTTCTTTTCTTCTATTGTCAAGAGTGCGTTTCTAATTGACTAAAAAGATGTTTTTGGATTTTTACAGTTATCAACCTTTGCCTGAAAATTTGAAGTAAGAGATTTTTCACATTTTATTGTTATTTATGCAAATAAGATATTCATTCGAAAAATTAATTGCTTTAAAATGAAATTGCTCGATGCAAATGATAATTACTTTAAATTGAATTGAAGATTTTGATTCTTCGATATTTCTGAATGTAGTGTTTAAGCAAACATTTTTGTGTTTTGCTGTATTCTATAATCATTCTGGTGTTGAATTAAAAGGGTTGGATTTGCATGTGAGTTCAACAAGTAAAAATTTAAGGTCTTGTGCTAAGTAAATACATCTTACGGCTTTTTACATTTACTGTTACATAGAAAAGAATACAGAATACTCTATATTTTAACTCTATGAACCTATTTTAATAGAGTTATATTATCTGTAGTTTTTTGGATTCACTACACGTAATAGACGAATTTGTTGATCTATTGTTAAAGTTGTTAAGTTGTTAAATTTTTTATAAGTTGTTTTATAATAAGATGCTTATTAAAGATTTAAGCTTGATTTGTAAAAACTTCTTTCCCTCACTCAAATTAATAAAAGTTTATTAAATTTAGCTTACAGTGTGATAAAAAATTTTGTCAGACATTNAATAGAGTTATATTATCTGTAGTTTTTTGGATTCACTACACGTAATAGACGAATTTGTTGATCTATTGTTAAAGTTGTTAAGTTGTTAAATTTTTTATATGTTGTTTTATAATAAGATGCTTATTAAAGATTTAAGCTTGATTTGTAAAAACTTCTTTCCCTCACTCAAATTAATAAAAGTTTATTAAATTTAGCTTACAGTGTGATAAAAAATTTTGTCAGACATTAAATGCAAAGTTTCTTTAGAGTGTAATAATTTTTCTAAAAGTTTACATAAGTACTCATTCGTAAAGTTTTGTATATTCTATTTTAAAAGAAGAATAAAAGTTTTTCGGCATTTAACATTTATTGTTTTATAAGAATTTTCTCTTTTCATTGTTAGGGCAATGTCAGATGGACAGGCGGGATTGGTAAATCCCAAAAATTTGAATCATTTTAAATATCGCGGCAAGGAAAAATGCCTGTTGGAGCAGGATGATCCCGCAAAAATAAAATTTGAAAGATCCATCTTAAAAAATCACATAAATCCTGCACATAAACAAATCATGGAGAAGATTCGGCCATTTTACGATATTTCGTGCGATCGCATTAACAGGTAACTTATATCACTGTTTATATGTAATACAGTTATATCACGTTGATACGTGCTTCTTGTCCTTAATTACTTATATTATACTTTTATCCACTTTAGATATTCTTGTGTCATTATAACAAGTCTAATGTGGAGGTCCACTTGGAATTTGTTATACTAAGGAAAAATAATTTTAAATTAAAATATATTTTTTGTAACGTAATCTTATATGCTATTATACCATAATCGAGCATTTCAAGCCAACGTTCTTTTCAGCAGACGTTACCTTTTTATGTTTTTATTTCAATATGTGAATACAGCTGCAGAGTGAGATGGTGTAAGCTGAATAATTACTCCGTGGGATGAAGAGTTGGTAATTCGTTTAACGAATTAGTGATGTTTAAGTAAATGAAACTGTGTTGTAATAAACAGGAAAATATTTAAGAAAACTTTTGCTGGGAAAATTTAAAAAATGGCATTTCAAACGTCTATTCCGAAAATGTTGAAAGATACATATCGGTGTATTAAACTATAAACATAAAAAAAATAATATCTGCTTAGGAGGAACGTTGACTCGAAATGCTCGATTGTTGTGGCATATAAAATCTTTTATGTACAGAACAGTATGAATAGTAAATATATTTTAACTCGAAATATTGTTTTTCTTCCCTCATTATAAAAAATCCTAGTACAAAAAAAATGGACAAAAGAATAAGACAGTTATACAGTATTATAACATAGTACGGAATGAGCCGCTAAAGGACGGGACGTACTCTGAGAATATAATACATTTATATTAAAGTACAATTTAGTAAGAAATGGTCATATGGACAATTCCTTTACTATGCGTATAATTATATAGTATATTCTACCATTTGTACAAATTACATGTACAGGATGAACACACGTCTCGATTTTCTCTTGTTTTTAGACATCACAAATATAAATATGATCGCTTAATATAAGTTGTAATTTAATGTGACAAATTTATAATCACTACATTATTTTTACTTTCTCGGCTCTGTGGTATATAATAAAGGGAAAGTATAGCGATCGATCAAAAAACGATTCCTAAGACTTTTACATATTAATTTTACAAGACTCAAAGGATTTTGAAACTTCCAGAAATGCAACAAAAATCTCGGATTTTCTGTATGTATAGATTATGTGTGTGTGTGTTTGAGGGCACGATTTTTTGAGTATCAGGAAGAGTCGAACTTAACAATATAAGTATGGGCGGGTGGAACATCGTGTACGCTGGTGTCCGCCCTAATAATGGCGTGACCAGCCGTGATTACTTATGTCTTCTGAGGATGTCCGCTCTGATGATCGATTGTAACCCCTTTTTATACATGTTCCACGTGAGAACTGTCTCAGGTGACTTTGATTTAATGTGGTTTAAGTTCGATTTGAGTCTGGGGTTTGCTGATATGCGCTGTCAAGAATCAGATGTTTCGACAAATTATGGATATACTCTAATAGTCGTCTTATCTCATAATTTCTTCCGTTTGACAATTTGTTATCATGACTTATTGGCTGTTTTGACTAAGGTTGTAACCTAAGTCCTAACCTTGTTATAGTCGTTGACGTAGAATGATATTTGATCGGTTTTATTCATCAGTGTATCGGGAGAAAACGGACATGTGAGTTTCCCTTTTCCCTAACTTTTTCTAATTAATTTAATTTTATCCTCCAGACTCACACTTGAAAAAATATCAAATTGAAGAACAATAGCCAATAACGAGAAATATATAAGCCAACAACTTATACTGACAATACATTGGAAAATATTTTTACATTATTACTTTTTTAGTATTAATTAATGTCGATTTTGTTAGACCCAATGCATGACACATGATCGTAACCTTAGGCCAGATGGCCGAGCTGTCAAGGTAGCAGCCTACCGCTCTGAACCCGAGATCGAATCCAGAAGGTCGAATAATCCTGAGAAATTTTTCAGGGGGTGGTCTGTCTGAATATGTCGGGCTCCTGTCCCTCACCACCCAGTTGCCTCATTATGGGCCTGGCCATATCCATAATGGGCTTGCAAAAAAGAGGCCCTCTTAGTGCCCACGGGGCAGAAAAAGTTTAAATTATAAAATTTCACAATTTTAAAACAATAATATATATTACTTTTTTTTTTAATGTATATAACACGGTATATCTAAATTTTTAAAATTTGCAAACTTTAACACTGCATAGAAGGGCGTTGAAAAGACTTGGGAATGAATACAAACCATCTAACAGACCGATGTGTGTAAACTTGTGCAATTACTTACAATGTTTTTCAGTATATAAGAAAGTATTAACTATACTTACAGAAAGTGTTTTAATATATGTAAAAGTCTTTTCTTTCAATTATTTCAACTATTTTCAAAGATACTCGTATGTATTGATAAAAAAATCCATTGTTTGTTATACAGCAGTACGTTCACTACAACCAGAATGTATGTAGGCCTACTTCATACAGAGGTCAAAAACAAAATGGCAATAATGTAATAGTTTACTAAACACATAGAGTTAAAACCTATAAATTATGTAAAAAATAACACAAATAAAAAATACGTATATATATATATATATATAATACACAAAAAGAGACCAACACAAAAAATTGCCTGGGTCTCTGAGACCCAAATTTTCTGCTAACCACGGCAGAATAAATTTAGTCAAGTTGAATTTTACATAAATACATAAATTTGTAGTCCTACCCTGAGTAGAAAGGTATGTGTACTATAAATTGCCTAACTACGTAAATACATAACGAATATATACTGCAAATGTCGCATGAGTCTGTGACACACAGGTCATTCATTGCAGGGTTAAAGAATGGTCGGAATTCTCAAAACATTTTATCATAGGTCAAACTGAGGATTTTGTATTTTTGCCACGTCACAATTTAAATGAAATAAAACATGTTATAATTCATAAACAATATTAAATTGCTATTTCTCGGGGCGAAATTTACTTATTACGGCTGCGTGCACTGTTACTTAAATCAGACTAACATAACGTATCTGTTTTAAAAGTAAATTCTACAATTGTTTCTTAAAGTTTTCAATTTTTAAATCGTTTATCAATAATGTAAAATTTAAAAAATGCTGCTATTTCTGTCGAAATATATATAATACTTTTACTGAAAATCCAAAAGTCTATTTTAAATTAAATTAATTTTATTAATTTAACAAAAATATTAATTAACATGTTACATTTGTAAAACAGCACGAAACACTTCCAATTCAGAATAATAATATCGATAGCATACATATAATACACTGACTGTGAGTGGTGTAACCACTCTCAACACAATATTATCTACAATATATAAGAATTAAGTTTACGTGCAAGTTCTTATAAGCAACATATCAAGAAACATTATAAATAATTAACACGTTTTCTTAAGAACAATTTTTATGAAATCTTAGAGTTAACCAAAATTTAATATTTCTTATTCCTCTATTTTGTATAACCCACCACTTACAAGTGCATTAAATCACAGGTTAAGTCCTACAGTTTAGCAATAGCTGGGCAAGTGGAGTTTATCCGGGTTTCTTCATGTTTTTCACTTTTATACAGAGAAAAGTTTTCCATACGAACTCCTTCTGAAAGTAATTCATTTATGCTTGATCTGTACATATGTGTTCAGCAAAGTTTTAAATTTATAACGGAAAGGAAGCTTACTCCAATTATAAATGTTGAATGTTTAGAGTATGTCGTGCAGGAGATTGAAAACGTTCTCGTCACACGTCTTCGAGCCACGTGGTTCTTCCGGCAAAATCGGGAACAAAGCAAGTAATGTGGTATCTGGGTCCAGAAAATCACACTCTACCATATTTACTTTATATCACACGATTTACATGTATACATTATTATTTTATTTTATTCGGCATATTGCTTGTACAGATTCTCCACGTGTTAGGTTACTTCATCGTATCAAATAAACCAATCATCCTTTCTATTTGTTTTCTGCCTGAAAATTTTTACTCTGAAAAAGAATTTAGCAAAAGCTTTTTGGCTGCCTCTAGTAGAGTTGTAACACTATTTATTTTATTTTATTCATTAGCTTAGCTCAAATTAGACAGTTACACGTAAATGAATCAACTTCACAATAATATAATGTAATATTATCTAACAACTTTATTTATATTGTGAAATAACAGATGTCATAATTTTTATATTTGAAAACGAATATTAGTTTTTAGTGCAATTATAATTGTTGCATAAATGTATTTATAGAAATACCATGTTTAATTTTCAGATATTTTTTTATAATTTTTTGTGAAATAATTTAAATTATTATCTTTTTAATAGTTTTTCAACAAGTAGAATTATAACAGAGATACTATATCCACACACCAATAATATCAAAGTGCTGCTAATGTCTTCGATACTAAGTGAATAATAGGTTTCTTTGTTGATACTTCCCTCTGCAGGCAAATCATTCTGTTTCAATTTTTGGTATATACCACTATCTACCAATCTGCTAATTCTGAATGAAAAAAAATTAAAATTTAATTTAATTACATGTCATTTTTCATTATATTTTTAATAAGTGATTTTCTAACTTATCAGAACTTTATTTTCTCATTGGTAGATAGATAAACAAAGTTTTACAAAAATAGTTATTAATATTAAACAAAACCTGTTCAACAATAATAAATAAATTATCATATCACACCTTTTATTTTGTCGAGACAATTTTTTTTATTTAAAACTAACGTTTCTACTCTATAGGCCATAATCAGGTTTAGCGAGCGAATTGGAACCTGAACGTTCCAAAAACTAAATTCAAATTCATAAAGCATACAATGGAGAAAATAAGAAAATGACATAAAATAATATATACATTAGTTTGTAATTTCATGCATTATCAAGGTAAATTGATGAAACACGCAATTATAACCTAATGTATACATTATTTTTATGATATTTTCTTATTTTTCTCCGTTGTATATTTTTTAATTTGAATTTATGCCTTTCTTTTATGAAACATCGAGGTTTTCATTCGCTCACTAAACCTGAAAATGGCCTATATAGTAAACCGAAATCGTCAGTTTTCACTATAACAACCTCAGTAAGACGAAAGGTGTGTTATAATAATATAATTATTAATTGCTGTCACTAAAAGATGTTTTAAGAAAAAAATATTTCAGTGATTTGTAATGATTGATCTGTTCTTCAAAGAAAAAGAAGAGAAAAACAGCAGTCAGAAGATG
Organism: Centruroides sculpturatus; assembly: GCF_000671375.1. Classification (NCBI taxonomy): domain Eukaryota; kingdom Metazoa; phylum Arthropoda; class Arachnida; order Scorpiones; family Buthidae; genus Centruroides; species Centruroides sculpturatus. Next base: position 12,453 of record NW_019385797.1, read on the forward strand.
GGATGGTTACATACCTTTAATCGAAATATGAGATGAAAAATTACTTTAATATAATATGATAAAAAAAAATATGATAAATTGAGATAAGTAAACAAACAGATAAAAAGTTCGGCTCAATGTTTTCTTTTGTTCGAATCCATACGATACGTTTAAGTCTTGACATTCAGAAAAAACTCAAGTAGGCGTATGAAATAAAAGCCAGCATTAAAAACAAAAATCTACCTCAACAATAATACAGTGTAATGCAGAATTTCCAACTACAATTATAAAGTGACATAATTCGGTATTATTCTGTATTTATTTCGAATCAATAATTCATCAGTTCGCAAATACATGTAGGTTTCGACCAATGGTCATAGAATACAACAACTCAGTACTGCTTATTCATGGTTCATGCATAACTAATAGCAGGCAGTGTGTATTTTTCAGGAATTTTTTCACTTGTCAAATATCGAAACTGTTAGTTAGTATTATGACACTCTCCTAGGGACATTCCAGATATGTCTAGACTTTTGTTTATATAACTACATTCTTGTAATTCATACTTCATTCCCCTTCGTTTTTTTGGTATGTGTAGTATATGCAGCTTGTTAGATTAAACTCCGTGTTCTAACTAAGCAGTTGCTTTTTCACTTTACTCCACTGTCACACCCTGCATTTGTCACAACAGGTTATGGGCCCAGTAGGAGCCTTCTGAAGAGGGATAAAAAGAAAATTCCCAAGGAAGAAGTTTAATTGCGAAAACTGCAGCACGTAGCGATTTTTTGGACTATTTCCCACACTTCAATCGCTACGAAACTCAGAGAACCAACAGCGAACAAAGGTCCATGGATTGATTATTCAGAAAATTGATACTGTTAGTGAAAGGTCAATACACTATTATTTATTATATAGTATACACTTTATTATTACAATATTATATAAAACTCATCCGTATTCTCAAAATTAAGCTTTCTACCATTTTATAATACTTAAAAATATATAAAAAATTTTTAATAAAATATGATAACAGAGGCAATGCAAATAATATCTGTGTGAGCATTTTCAATTCTTTGTTGACATTAAATTTTTTTAAAATATTTACCAAATACTTAAATTATTTTTCGTGTATAATTTTGTTTATTATTACGTCAATTTTAGATTTATTCAGATCTACTGCAGGTACTTGTATTTCTTGCACACTTTGCGTTATTGAGTCATGTAAAAGTACATGAAGAATTAATTTTTAAACAATACTAACTGATATCTTCAAAATAGTAATTTTATGATAGATTAATACATTTTTTCCTGCTTTGCTCTGAACAAATAATTACGATTTTCTGGAAATTCATAAAATTTTCTCAATTCTTTCACATTGCTTCTGGTAGGCATGAAATAACATTAGTGGATATTGACGAACTATTAAAGAAAGGAATAAAACCGAAGAAAAAAAGATGTAAATTTATGAACTTTATTCCGCTTCGCAAATGTTTGAAATGCATGCATATAATTAAAATTTCAATTTTTAACATAGTACAAGCAACGGTGTATGAAGTAATAATATATGGGAAAATTAGAGTGTACAAAATAAATAATGAAATATTAAACTTAAAACATAGTACAAGCAACGGTGTATGAAGTAATAATATATGGGAAAATTAGAGTGTACAAAATAAATAATGAAATATTAAACTTAAAAAGATTACATTTGAATAATTAAAAGTTTTTAATGATATAAATGTAACTACTCACCTTTTATTAAATGTTTTTTCAAATTGAAATTGTTTTTTCATAGGAAATACTGTTGTATATGTTGAAAACGAGTCCTCTGAAATTACTAATACTTTTTTTTGTCTGATCGGTAATGAGTTTACAATACCGTCAGATAAAATGTGTGCATGTTTATGTTGTAGGGTATATTCAATTCCTTCGTTTACAATGGGAAAGCTCTTATCTGGATTTTTTCTTATGTAATCACCTAAAATGCTGACCATCCCTTTGGGAGCATCCTAAAATGAAAAAAAAAAATCATACACATCTTTTATTAGCTTATATTAATTTTTTCTTCAAACAAAATTTTTCAGTACATTTTAGTATTTTTAGCAGGGCTGTGGAGTCGCATAAAAATCTACCGACTCCAACTCCGACTCCGACTTTTCCTTACCATCCAACTCTGACTCCAACTCCGACTCCGGCTAAAACACCAAAACTTCACGACACCGACTCCGACTCCACAGCCCTGATTTTTAGAATACCCTATTGTGTTACCCATATAATCTCACTTACTTATGTAAATCAACGTATTTAAACTTGCAAATACAAAATGTAAAAGTAAAATTATATTGCAAAAGTTTACCATCATCATTTTATCGAAAGCAGAAAATAATATAGTTCCACAAGAATATTCATGATTTTTCACTGCATTTGAAAGTGCTTCAATTGTTGTCGGTACTTTTTCATAAGCGGGATAAGTCATGTAGGAAAAGAGGACACCACTGTATGCTGATATAAGTACGGTTGTCACCAGCAGCCAAATTCCAATTATAATTCTTGAAGAAGTACATTTATCTTGATTTATTTCACTTCCTAGAATAAATTTATATTAAGAATTTCATAAAAAAAAAGTAAAGTAGGTGATATCAAAGGTGAATTATTGAACGTTTCATATCTTGTATGTTATTTTTATAATTGTGTCATAGTATATTCGTTATATAAATATATCAGTTAACAAAAAATAAGTTTTAACTCTAAAAAATAATATACATTGCGATTATAAAAAAATTCAAGTTGGTTTCCGATAAGAATTATGTAAGAAATCGTCGAAAATGAATATGAGAAACAATGCTATCTTTTCTAGGGTAATTACTCTTTTCTAAGGTAATTTTAACCTCCTAGGGCAGTGGTTCCCAACCTTTTTTCATTAGTGTACACCGTGACATGCCATATCTCTAGATTGTACCCCTCATTTAAGAAATTTAGTGAGTAACCGTATTGTTAAATTTACATATTGTAAAGAAAAAAAAACTAAAAGAAAAAATGTATAATAAAGTTGTGATTGTTGCAAGGAACATTATTTATCTAATAATTTTTTAATACTATTAGTTTGTGATACATAATATATTATTTTTTCTGCCATAATAACTAATTTTTTTCTGTACCCCTAAACAACCTATCGCGTACCCCTAGGGGTACGCGTACCACAGGTTGGGAATCGCTGTCCTAGGGTAATGTTTTAAGTAGTCATATATTCGAGGTAAATGTAGGGTAAAACTGCCCTGTGATCTGATGTGATTACCAATCGCATCACAAGTTTTTCTGGAAAAATTTTTGACTAAAACTATTCTGTTTTTTTATATAACTGGATTATGTTAGGATAGGACAACAGAAGATAAGGAAATAACGCAGATTGGTACTAGGTACCCAGATGTACAGTACACTGTATATTACATCCGAGTAGGGTTTCGCTTTTCTCAACCTTTATGCAATTAGCCCATTGGCACACTACAGTGCAGGTAAAACTTTTCAATGAGGTAAAAACTTTTTACATCATTCATCAGCTCATTTCACTTTGTGACAGACACGACGTGTGACACGAACTTTGTTTACAAGCGAACTATTCCAACTTCACCGACAGCCAACCACTTTATGTCCTCCAATTTTAGTTAAGCATTATAAAACACTGACATTGCCAGTATTAAAAAATATATATTGTTTTATCTGAACCTTAAAAACGAATGTTAAAACGCAAATATATATGTAAATAAATTACTTATTAAAACTGATTATTTACGTATTAAAGTATGTTTCAAGTAAAGTGAATGGTTTATTAAATTTTCTATCTTCAGTTAAAATATACAAACATTTTAAAAATAAATTAATTAAAATTAAGTTAAACAACTGTATTTGTTAGACTTGTCATCATATTTTATGATTATTTAAAATCCAAGTGAAATAGTTCTCGTTTGTCAAATTGAGATTACCGAATTAAAACATTAAATAGCCCAATTTCAGATGTAAATTAATATTTCTAATGAAGTCCAAAAATCCTAAGATATTTCAGTTATTAAGTTCGTTGAAAACGATGTGGTTTGGGCTATTATTTCAAAATATCAAGATTTATCCGAAAAATGTATGGTAGAATTCAAGCATAAACTTGATTGGTGTAGCGTTATTGATAATCAGAAACAATTATCAACCAGATTTGTAGGAAATAATTATCATTTTATATATATGTGAAAATATGTGAAAAGTTATATTTTTTAAATTTTTTTTTTAAATAACTTCAACATAATATTAATCAGATACATAATCTATATTTTTTAATATAATTAATAAATTTATACACTAATGTTTTTGTATAATTTAAAATTAATAAACAGTAAAAGGTTATTTATGAATTGATGTAAATGTTTTTTTTTTCATTTCAATAAAAGGAAAATAGAGTATCGTTGATGTTTATTTAAATAAATATACACTTTATATATAGCGCAAAAGAATAGATGAACTCGAAATAGCGAGTAGCACGTTCTGATTCATGACAGTATGGACTGCTCGTTATTTCTTTTAGTATTTAAATAATAATTTCGTTGACAGGAATAAATTTATATATTAAAATATAAAAGTTATGTAAATATTAATATATAAACTTTATATAAATATTAGTTTATAAAATAAAATATATAAATAACCAAGGTTACTAAGTTTTTATTCCAGAAACTCTTGCTGACAATTGTTCGGAAAAGTATATCCGAATGGGCATAAAAAAAGTGTTGTTTCGATGTATATGAGAGTTTCTGGAATACAAATTATTTCAGAATCCGTTAACCGGTTTTGGTATTATGCCAGAATCTGTTGTATTTTTGCCCGTGCTCGATGTCTTTCCCTCAGAGTGATGACAGACTTTGGAATGAATGTTATAAACTGTTAAACTTTAACAAAATTGTACCAGAGGCTGTCATACATATTCTACTAATAAATAGCATCCCTATACAGTGTGCAGTTCTTCTCCAACCCTGATGTCACATGAATAATATTTTATACTATTTGCAAGGACCCGCTTCGCTGGGTTTTTATTTGTTCGTACATTTGTATGTAATATAGTTTTTTATATATATATAAAAGACTGTTTTTCTAAGAAATCTAGAATCTAGCTGCAAGGACCCGCTTTGCTGGGTTTTTAAAAAGTAACTATAGTGAAGATTAAGATAAATATATTATAGCCAATCTTACCCGTTTTCACAGAATGCAAGAATTAGGTCCCCCGTTTCCAGACTAATTAGAGACCTGGTCCCGATTCCATTTCTGGATGTCTCCTGTTCACGTCAAGTCAAACGAACTATTTTCAACGTTTCTGGAACGTTTACAATCGTTCTATAATCGAACCAATATTCGAATTTTATGTTCGAATTTTAATTCGAACATAAAATTCGATTTAGAAAGCCACTTTTAACCACTTTCAGCCTTATATCTCCCACACCCTTATAGCTATTGAAACGCAACCCCCTGGTGCACTACTACCACATACAAACACCATTCACGTGCGATGTGTAGTTTTGGCGGAAAAGTGAAATATAGGGACATACATGTCCATTTATATATATACGCCTATATGAAGAAGATAAGCAACGATATTAAGGTCATATTGCTTGAAAACTTCACAATCATATTTTTTGTTTTTGCATGTACTGTACTTGGAAAAGATGCAGAAAATAACCTGCGAGTACAAATCTATATAACTATTTACTTCTCAATTCCTGTTATTATTTTTTTAGCATCGGTGTAAATGCACAGGAATTTTTTTTTCATTTTCCTATCTACTCCAATTAATTTTACAAAGAAAAATTTACTATTTTCACGATTCAAATCTGCTAATTTCAGATTTGAACATATTTCTTAATCTTGTATATTATGTTTAACTTTTTGTACAATTACTACAAGAAGTGAATTCAGTAATCCGTTATTCGTACTATTATATTTTTGAAGATATAGCAGAAATAATTTTTTATTTCACACGGCAGTCAATCGGTATTTCATCTGAAAAGGTAATTTAATTTAAAGGTTTTTTTATTTTTATTAATTTAAATATACAGAATTTGTTGTTAAAGCGACTTTCTTAAACTTTAAATAAATGTATCTATATATATATATATTCGAGACAGGTTGATAATAACAATAATAATAATAATAAGAGCAGAGCCCAAACAGTTAAAATTTGAAAGTTTAAATTTGGTACGTTCTTGTGACGTACACAGGGTACGTCACAAGAACGCACACTAAGTAATGATTTTTCGAAATTTCGCCCCACAAGAGAGAGGGACAGGATTAACGCATCAACATTGGAAGTAACAATGAAAGTGTCAACAATGGAAGTGTTAACAATAAAAGTGTTAAGAAAAGGCAATGTGCAAGATTTACAGCCGCAGATGCAGTTTTTTGCACATCTGCGAGAAATTGAACATATTTTTAGACTCATCTAAAAATTTTCTAATTAGTCTGGAAACAGGGTGACCTAATTCTTGCATTCTGTGAAAACAGGTAAGATTGGCTGTAATGTAATAATCTTAATTTTTCGCTATCGTTAATTTTGCACGACTAACGCCAGGCTTATCTGCTAATATTAGCGTATATCATGAAATTGTGCAAAGATATTTCAGTTGCAATAATTTGCCATTTTCTTATGCAGGAAGAAAACGTTTTAAAGCAGGGGTGTCCAAACTTTTTGCCGCAAGGGCCAGATTGGAATTTAAATACCTTTGCGGCGGGCCACGTAAATCTGTGAATTAAAAAATTATATTATGACTACGGTAGCATTGAATTTTATTTTTTTACAGTTAATTACAGATACACCAATACTAAACAAACATGGCTGAATTATACATAATTAGAAAATTATTTCTTTCAACTTTTAATGGAAATGATGGAACAGTGTTTTTTGCTGAAGAATTTCTTTATCTTTAAAGTTTGGATTAAAATCTGATTAGCCAATTATAAGCAATGATTGCAAATAATCATTTGATATATTTGACCTGTACTTTGATTTCAGATACTTCATCCTGGAAAAAGTTTGTTCACACATATAGGTAGTCCCAAACATATAAATAAATTTACAAAAAAATTGCTTTAAATTTAGAAACTATTTTGCATTCAAAAATTTGTAAAAATCGACCAAGTTACCTCCTTGTATTTATCTTTGTTTTGATCGTTAGCTTGAATGTCAATAATTTCCATTTGAAACTGAGTTGAAACGTCGGCAACGTTGAAGTCAAATGGATTTTGAAACAGCCAAATTTCTTTTGAATTCGTGTAAATATAAAATAATCGCTTTTGAATTCTTGTTCTAAATCCGCGACGACTTTTACTGCAAATCTGGTTTAAAATTTTTCATCAGTTTCTGTATTCAATTCTTCACAGTACGGGAAATTGGTAAAATTACATTCATTCATTTGTCTATCGAGCAATATCAGCTTTACCCTGAATGCTTTGATTAGCGCGAATAAATCACAAATTAAGTTGTTTTTACCTTAGAGCTTTAAATCCAAGTTATTCACGTCTGTTACAACTGCAAAAAAAGCCAACTTCCAGAGCCACTCGACATCCGATAAAAGTGGTTTAGGGTGATTTTTTCCCCAAGAAATAAATTAATATCATTTGTAAACTTAAAGAACTGCAATAGCACTTTACTACAGCTAAGCCATTGAACTGCAGTATAATACGACAAGTCAACGGACTCGGATTCAATTTGTTCGAGAAAAGATCTAAATTGGCGATGATTGAGTGCATGTGATAGAATAAAATTTACTGGTTTCAAAACGCAGCTCATATCGACATGTTTTACACATAGTGCTTGTTGATGGATAATAGTGCAGAAAAATTAGTACTGATGCTCCTGCATCTTCACAAGCTTTTCTAATTTGCCCAACCACACCGATGTTTGCACCAGAAATGTTTCTTTCTCCATCACTTGTCACACCTTGCTGTCGATTACAGTCCAAGTTATACTTTGTCAATATTTTTTGTACTTCTTTAAAGATATTTTCTTCAGTTGTAGTGCTGTTCATGCTGTTAACGGAGGATAATTCTTGTGTGACATTAGTTCGTTGTGAACTCCACGAACAAAAACTAAAAGTTGTGAGGTGTCTTTAACATCAGTTGATTCATCCATTGCGAGAGAATACCGAGTGAAACGCTATGCTTTACCAGTAATCAGGTGGAGAATATTGTTTCCGATATCGTCAGTTCGACGAGTAACAGTATTCCGGGAAAGACTGATCATTTTGAAAAGTGTCAACTTTTCTGGGCACAACTCACCAACAACTTCCATCATACACTCTTTCACGATGTCTCCAGCCATAAAGGATTTCCCTTCTTTCGCCAACAAATAAGCAACTTTTACGCTAACTAAGGTCAATGCTTCATTTTCCGAGTTTGCGTTCCTAAATAAATTTTGCTGAGTACACAAACTATGATGCATTGTTTCAAATTTTTCAGTACTCTGCTCGTTCTTAAATTGTAAGTAGGTTGAAGCATGTTTTGTTTCATAATGTGGAAGTAAATTATATTCCTTCATTACAGCAACAGTGTCATTACAAATTACACTAATACAGCATTGCCATTCTTTGACTGCGGTTGCACAAAAAAGTAAGTATTTTACTCCCCATTCTTCATTAAAAACGCGGCACTCGTCATAAAACTTTTCTTTTTATTTTTTCCATGTTTAAACCTCAAAAAATAACATTAAACTTCAAAATAATCAGTTTGTAATACATTAAATATGAATTTGCACATACCAATTTACAAATGAGTCATGCGTAACAGAACAGAAGACAACAGAAGGCAATCCCAAGGTCAACTACAGAGATACCACGTATAATGCTCTTTATTCTTTTTCTCCGGCTACTCGCTAATTCAAAGACAGCCCACAAAATCTGTGTATTCGTGTACCTTCGCTATTCGCCTGCTTTCGTACCAATTCAGTATTTACCGAACAACAGCCCAAAACAATATTTTTACGACTGTAAATTTAAGTATAATTTTATGTATATATTTTTTCAATTTTATTATTTGTAAAAATTAAAAATTATTTTTTTCCAAATATGATTTTTGCATTTTTTTCAACTAATGATATGCATTTTTGAAAATCAAACGGGGTTTGTGCGAAAAAATTAGTATTTTTCAAAAACCACAGGCCAGGTAAAATTTTCAGCCGGGCCGTAGTTTCGACACTTCTGTTTTAAAGAAATGAAGCTTTTAAATACGTTATATATTAATATGAACAGTTTTGGTTTTTAATAAATCTCTGGAATATTAATTTATATTTTTATTATATAAGGTAAACATTCTTATATAAATTAAAATATTAATAATCGTTAATTTATAATGTCTAAAATATTAAATTTTTTTATTTGCATATAAACCTTTATATTATATATTACAGTATCTTATATTTAAAATTGTATAATTGATAATAATTGTTTTTACCTTTCATTATTATTGTAATAAAACATAAATAAATTTAAAAATAAAAAATGTTAAATTATATTTTAAACATGTAAACTCTATATTTGAAATTATATACTTATTTTTATTAAAAGTACTTTCAACAAACTTTTTATGAATTATGTTAAAAATTTTAATAAATTAATAAATATGTAAAGACAAGCATTAGACTTACATAATTTTATAGCTGTTTTAATATTAAAAATGTATTTTTATTTAATAAATGTTGTTTTAAAAATTAATGTATATCTAATTGCTTGCCTTGATCTGTTAAACTGCAAATAAGAAACCAACAAATCTTTTTCATGGTCCACGAAGTCGTTTTATGGAGAAAATAAACGTTTCCTTTAACAATACAATAAAACGCAATCGCCGTAACAAATGTAGAAGCGAAAACACAAATCCAGACCTAAAAAATATATAATGAAAAGAATTAGTATGAATGAACAATTATTTATTGTGGCATTGTTACGATTCCGGACTGAAATTTTTAATTATATTTTAAGTTTATTAATTTAGACATGCTTTCTACCTCAAATTAGTGAAGTTTTGTCCTTCTATGTTATCCTTTTCCTGTTAGCATTGGCGAGGTGCTTGTTATCTATCTAGCTGTTTACACAAATGGTGACACAATTTAAATTAAAATAACTTGTGTTTTGTTTTGTGTTGAGACTTTTTTTTATAGGTTATCTGGGTCTCCTGCCACTAATCATTTTTATGTTGTCTTGAATTTTATAGGTTTAACTCTGTCTTCGAGTTTCAGAACAGACAATCAGACAGAAAAGCAGACAAACCGACAACAATGAGATTTTATAAATTTAGAATTTTTTTCAAAGTGTATCCAAATGAACTGTCTTGAAATAATTATGTATATTAAAAATTTTTAAAAATATTTATAAATGATTAATGAAAATATAAAAAATTTAAGAACGACAGTTTCTGTAACTTTTATGACTAATATTAGTTTTTATTTATAAGATCTTTTATATCAATAAACAAAATTACTCGTATCTGTTACTAAAAAATATTGTTATGGAAAAAGTTTTTTATATTAATTAAACTACTATACAATAAAAACCACTTAATTTTGTTGGTGGAAATGAGTTTTATAAATAAGTATTAATGTTATAAGAAATAAAATCGTAATTAGCTTTTACCACTCTTGATACCGTGTTTCCCCGAAAATAAGACAGTGTTTTATATTAATTTTTGCTCTGAAAAATGCGCTAGGTCTTATTTTCAGGGAATGTCTTATTTTTTCCAGGAAGAATTCACATTTATTATATTATTGAACAAAAAAAATTTCCAAGTCGAACTTAGACGAGAGTGACGTATATCCGGTGTGTCGAACTGTCGCCTTTTTATAGCGTCAATATCGGACTCGATGACCAATTAGTGCTTACTGAACCGTAGCACTATGCAAATGTCATGTGGCGTGATTCCCCGCCGACTAATTAGACATTACCAGCCGTAACGTTATGCAAATCTGTGATTCCCAAGCCATAGTCCTCTGCAAATCATGCCGTGTGGCGTAATTGTCTGCTGACCAATCAGTGGCTGTACTTTCAAAAAGGCAACGGCCACTTTCAACCATCTGTCGATGACCGTTACGACTAAAAAAAAACTTCGCTAGGTCTTACTTTCAGGGGAAGGTCTTATATTTCGCAATTCAGCAAAATCTGTGCTAGGTCTTATTTTCTGCGGATGTCTTATTTTCGGGGAAACACGGTATATAACGCTTTACACCGATTTATCTCTATCTTCTCTCACTCTTTAGGAAAATTTAGTAGTATCAATGCCTTTCATGTACAAGCCCATTCCAAATCTCGCTTCTTAATCTTTAGATTTTCGTGAGATATTAACCAAAATATACACCAACTCACAATACATATCCACGAAATATTTTTGCCAATTTTTGCCTTTTTAAATACAGGACGCCCCAAATTAGACGGATTTGTAAAACTATCAAAAGGTCAAAGTCGTCGAGATTCCAGTACTTTTCTATATAATTATTACATGAGGAAGGAAAGTAATAAGACATCATAAAACATGTAATAAATAAAGAAAACGAGCAATTATATATTATAATTACTTTGCAGTGCTAAGCTTAAAATTTTTATCATATTTTTATTTATTTAATCTAAAATGTATGATTACTAATTCAAAATTGTACTATAGTGTATTGCCCCTATTCATCATCCTTTTCTTGTTACAATAGATTCATGCCAGTCATCCCTCTATATACCTTCAAATGAAAATGTTTGAATTGAAATAAAGTAACTACGGTTTGTACCTGAAATTTTTATATAATTAATCGGGACCACGGTAGCTTCTATGCTTTTATATCTGTTCTCATGTTTTATGTGTCTAACACCGTTCTGGAAATAAAATTACAGAGTAAATATACGAATTATGATTTTGAAAACATTTCACTACTTCATCGGATGTTTAAATACGATATATATAAAGGCTTCGATTTTAAGTAAGAGCAGATTGGTCATTAATATTGCAAATGACCTTGAAATATTTGTATTATTGGAAAAAGTGTAACATTAAATATTTTCTTTTACTTTTCCTCACTCGTGGAGAATACAAAAGCTTCTTTAGAAAATCTTTGTTTATTCGGCCGAAACTACAATGCGGAGGCGGTTATAGAATGACGCATACAGATATTTCCAAAATAATTAGCCAACTGGAACATTCTCGTACAAACAAATTTTCGTTTATTTCATGCACGGATTATTTTATAACAAACGTAATTTTAGTAAAAGTATATATAATAAAATAACTTTACTCACTTAGAATGAAAATGGCCTTATTATTGTCGTTAGTTTTGACAGTTGTTTAGGTCTAGACACAACAAATAGAACTCTACTACCACTAACATAAGCTGTTAATTTTACTACTTGAAATCTGTCGTACGTCGCGTATAACGAGACTGCACCAAAATCAGCTTCCTTGTATATATAAATAAAATAATGCATATAGTTATAATTAATTTTACAAATTTAATTAAACTGTTATTACTCTTCTTACCTTTCTTTGTATTCTTCCAATTAAACCATTCCACGAGCCGTTGTCTAATTTAACTCCAAATACTTTTTCAACAGGTTGAACAATTTCATATCTGTGTAAAATATCTTATAAAATTGTATATTATCCTATATATTTATCGATAAATAAATTGAATTTACTTACTGAATATTTTTCAAATTTTGAATGACTAAACTTAGAAATTTAAAATCGATACCATCAAAGACTACTGTGTTATTAATCTTCTTCATTTTTAAAAACGGAGACAACTTAATATATTATAACAACGGAAATAAGATATAGTTTGTAACAATATTTCATAAGGTAAATAAAAAGAAAACTTACAGGTACTCCCGTGATTTTTATTTTCTTCAAGCTTTTACTGAGTGTATTTTTCATGATTTGTTCTATATAATATAATATTAATTAAATGTTTATCTTATTATTTATATGTATATGAGTAGTAGTGGTTTGGGTGGCACTAATCACAAAATTAATTTCAGATGTCAATTAATTAAAATTGCAAATAAAAATTTGTTGAATAAAATTATTTCAGATCACAAAATTAATATTTTGAGTAAATTACTATCGAATAAATTAAAATTACATAAAAATTTTTAAGATTGCAAATAAAAATTTGTCGACTGGAGTTATTTCAGATCACAAAATGAATTTTTCTAATCACAAAAGTAATTTTTACTCAAAGGAAATAATCCGAATGTTGAGAATATTCAAGTAAATTTTTATAACGTGAAAGAATTAAATTTTTTATATCGAATAAAATTAAAACATAATAATTGTATGAAGCAATGAATTGCACTAAAAATGTTTTCTTAAGAAATGAATTGAACTGTTTCCTAAATATTTATAAAATTAATTTAATCGAGAAATTTTTGATCTGAAAATAATTTATATCATGAAAAATTATTAGGTGCAGAAATTTCTTGCTTTAGATAAACTGAAGGAAAAAGTGAAACCACTTAAATAAACTGTAACGTAAAAATAAAAACCTTTTCAAAATAATTTCATTGTTACATTATTTCAAATTGTCGTGTACCTGAATATTAAGACAAACAAACATCAATAAAATAATTAATTCTAGTTTTGTTAATAAAACTAATACTCGACAAATTATTTGTAATCTTAATTTATAAAATATCAGAAATTAGACCAAGAATATGTCATGTTTTATATAAAGTGAATGAAAAAACTGGAAAAGCTTAAATAAAATAAAACTTATTTGATCTATTCATGTAAGAATTAAAAAAAAATTTGTTTTGGTGTTATATTATTTCATACAATTATTGTGTTTTAATTTTATTCGATATTAAAACATTTAATTCTTTCATATTTTGAAAATTTACTTGAATATTCTCAACATTCGGATTATTTCCTTTGAGTAAAAATTACTTTTGTGATTAGAAAAATTCATTTTGTGATCTGAAATAACTCCAGTCGACAAATTTTTATTTGCAATCTTAAAAATTTTTATGTAATTTTAATTTATTCGATAGTAATTTACTCAAAATATTAATTTTGTGATTAGTGCCACCCAAACCACTACTACTGATAGAAAGTGATTATTTTTAGAACATTAGCATAATTTGCCGTCTTAAACTTAAACAAGGAAAAATAGAAGACAACTGATAAAAGTAAAATTACTTCAAGCGAACTGTTGAGGAAAAATAAAAATGTAAATAATAACCTAATTTATCTTTATACCTAATTATTATTTGTGAAATATACGTATTTCTTAACATTTATATATACAGTAAAACCTCGCTTTGTAACCACCTGGCTTATGTGACCACTCATCAAATTCGATTAGAAAATCCGAAACTTAATCCTTATATAAAACATAAACAATATTCATATCACTTTATATTAGAACTGACACGATCAGAAAATTTTTTTTTATTTCGAAATAGAATATCCATTATAAAATAAGCCAGTGGAAAACAAAACCTGTTTAATTTTCCTCCCTCTCAGAAAGTAGGAAAATTACAGTAAAAACTTATAACGAATATATATCAGTCAGATCTTCCACTTCTACTTGGACAATCAACCTTTCAGATACCATTATTTAATATTTATTCGCATTTTAATATTCAAATAATAGTTTATTTTTTTACTCTTTAAGCTAAATAGACAACACACACACACATGTACAGTACATACATATATACATATCCATGAATATTATTATATTTTTATCTGTTTTGTATAATTAAAATCACGTTATATACAATATATAAATAGTTGTATAGTACATACCATTTTTCATATATCCCAAAATAGTGAATAACAGATACGAATGTGAAATCTTCATAATTCCTTCTGTTAAAATTTTCTATTTATTTCAGAGATCTTAAATTATTCGAGCGAATAAAATTTGTGAATATTTCTTGTACAATACACAGTAAATATACTGGTACCTTCAAGACGTGTTATTAATGTTAAATGTTATTTCAATATGAAAAATTTTAATTTGAACAAAATGTATCGCGTGATGGGTGGAATTGAAAAGCTAAAAACACGCGAGTTCATATTTTTATCAAAGATTAATTATTGATTACTTTTAAAGTGAATTACATAGTAGTAACAACGAATGTTTTAATTAAAAATGTAATGAAGTTAGAAGATTAAAATTAATACTATAACTACAATAGAAGTTTAAATCGATAATAAAACATTAAGATATCTTAAAGCATGAGATAATTTAATTGTGATATTTAAATTTATAAACTTGTCCGTCAAGTTTTTATAATTGTTCTTAATATTCTGTAGTTTTTATTACGTTTTTTTAGAACTAAAATTACAAACATTTCAATAATATACAAACACACGATTTTAGACGAATAATTGGTTAATTTATAAAATAATTTTATTTTTCGGTTTAAACAGAAATTTGCTATTTATGAAGCAAAATCGCTGTGTAAACAGCAAATTACTGTTTTATCTGTACATAAACAGTAATTTGTTAATTAATAATTAAGTAATTTGTTAAGTAGTTAATTAAACAACAATTTTTGTTTATTTATTTTTTTGTTTATTGAGCTTCTTTACAAAATAGTTTATTTAATAACATTAAAATATTTTTTCGAAACATTTTGAATTTTGTCGTGGCACAGCAGTTGAAGATCACTGTTATAAACTATAATAATGGAAAATACGTAAGGAATTGTTATGCATTTTTTACGTTAGAAAAAGTAAGTAAAATAATTACTGTTTTCCAGTTTAAAATGAAGACGAATGCAATTATTTTCTATATATGTGATCATTTTGTATATATATTATTATTTTTGCCTTAATGTCTACATAAAATCTTCTAATTCATCATTCACCAACTACAAATTCACGATTTAGTTGAAACATTGCATATATGTATATGTACTGTACTTCTCATTCTGGGAGACTAGAAATATTATTTGTTTAGCTTGAATAACACTGAAATGTTTCGAGTTATTGATTATCCTTCTAATTACAGTAGAACCTCGTTTATCCAAACTGATTGGGGATGAAGGTAGTCCGGATAAGGAAAAATCCGGATAATCGAAACAAATACTTTAATTTGTNATATATATATATAATGAGCAAAAACTAACGAAATTTTCAAACAAAAAATTTTAAATTGTAGTGGTGCAATCTATTACAATATTTTAGTTAAAGGAAACCCTGATATTGTTACTTATTATAAAATGGTAAAAAGCATAATGTCGAAAACAGGTAAGTTTTTCTTAAGGAAATACTTTTGTAGTTGATTGAAACTGTGGTTCAAAGTCTCTTCATAAGTCATATTGTATTTCTTATTTTGTGATCGCGATTCATAAAAAACAGACAAACGGACAAACAACAAACACTGGAAATTTATACATTTAAATGTTTTCACATTGCAGCCAAATTAATGTTTTTTCGTAATTCAGCAACAGCAACTTGACATGCACCCAAGGAATCTATTAATGTGATAAAATACTTTTGACAAAACATAGGTCCAATGACAACGCATTGCAATAATGTTATGATAGTATATTACACTTTACCATTTTTCCTAAGCCATATCTGCTTACACACAACTCAATGAATATGTTAATCATGTTATTTGTATGTTCTCTACTGTACATCTCAATAATGTATACAATGGAATTCAGGTCATCGCACAATTTCTTACCTATAATCTCAAAAAACATTCCGAATAAAGGTAATTTTTAAAATCTTTATAATACATTAAATTTTTTTAATTAAAGTTTTTGTAAACATCATATTGAAAGAATCAACATTTGTAAAAAATGAATAAATTTTCAGCTTCGTTCAATATTAAAATCGACATTTGAAATTACACTGTTATTTTCTGGATGTTATATACAACGGGGGGTGCAAAAGTAGATATACAGCTGAAAATCTGAGAAATAAAAATGTTCGGTATTTATTATTATTATTTTTTATTATCTTATATTAGTTCATATTCCTTATTTGCGATGTACCGTATATTTCTGCAGATAAGACGATAGTTGAATCATAAAAATTCCCCAAATCCATAGTTGTCTTATAGGACAGATATGAAATTAAAATTTATATAATTAAATCGATGATCATCGATTTATAAAAGAGCGTCGGTTATCCGAATCGATTGGGGACTGGGGCTGTTTGAAAAAAAAATATCGATATTTCAGATAACCGATTATATACGAAAAAATATATTAACCTATCTCATGTTGAAATTTTTCTCCGTTGCGTGTCGCTTCTCATTGAATTTTCGTCGATGTTAAGCCTAACGAAGACTATTGTATCGTTAAAAATTATTTTTTTATTTTGTACAAACAAAATAAATATATTGAAAAATATAAAAACAATAAAAAATTATACTTCAGAAGTTAATTTAGTATCAAAAACGTAAAATATTTGAGTAGCCGAAGACA
>NW_019385797.1:30795-58308 GCF_000671375.1 Centruroides sculpturatus
GAATTTTCGTCGATGTTAAGCCTAACGAAGACTATTGTATCGTTAAAAATTTTTTTTTTATTTTGTACAAACAAAATAAATATATTGAAAAATATAAAAACAATAAAAAATTATACTTCAGAAATGAAATATTTGAGTAGCCCAAGACATAGCCAAAGATTGTAGCGCCACAGCACTGGCGAAAATTTAAATTTGCTGACTGGAATTCTTTCGGATAATTGACTTTCGGATAATCGACACTCTACTGTAGTTGATTAGAGTCACAGTCAAATTTAAATACATTTGTAATTAACTCACTATCAGTTCATATGTTTTGATTTCATTGACATTTAATTTTAAAAATGTTTCTCTCTCGAACAGATTTCAATTAACTGTGACATTTAAAGTTCGTATTAATTAAATTTAAAAAAAAATTGAAAATTTATCAAATTATTTTAGGTATTGGCATATAATACTTTGGCGAAGAGAGCAGAAAAACGATTCAGATTTGTTATGTTATGATAAATCCAGAAAATGAAAATCTAAATATGACGTTTATTTTATTGTTTTTTTTTCAGTTTCTGTTGTCTGTGATGTAACTTTAAACTACGTATTTAAATTTTTAAATTATATTCGCGAATAAGTACAGTACTTCAATTAACAAAAGAACAAAAGGTTACCATTGTGAGATAAGAAGTGGGTCAGTGGTTAATCTTTTACTGACCATTTAAACTGCACAGGCTGGCAAAGCCTGATCTCGGAGTCGTTGATGGCTAGGAGGGCAAATCGAGTGGGGAGTGAGTCGATAAGTCGGCAGGTTTCCTCGGATAGACAGGAGACAAATTTAACAAATAACAAAATAAAGGTTTATTTTGTTATTTGTATACATAGGGTAAACTTGCCTAATTCGTACCACTTCAGGAAAAACCATCATATTATCGAAATTAATAAACATAAATTATTTTTTATTTTAAGTAACTTTTATTTGGGAAATATTTTATCACTACCATAATCAAATTTAGCATAAATCTTATAAACTTCTGAGAAATAAACAATTTAAAAAAACACTAAAAAAGTACGATTTAGGAACATTCGTCTTAAATCGTACCGATATATTCTTAAATCGTACTTTGAGATCCTATCATTGGTTTGCAGTCTTAAGAATAAAAATCTTTATCAATAATGTACGTGTGTATCAATACGTGTGTATATTAACTCTTAGCAAATTCGGCAGCTGGTCTTTGCCAATTTTTGGCAGTCATCGCAGTTGTAATCCATTGTCTTTTTATTGGTTCCTGCGCGAAGTTCATGTACCCATATCTCACATTGTGTGCATTTGATCATACTTTCTTTTACGTCTTCTTGGCATAATTTACAGTACCAACTGTTATTTTCATCTTCCTGTTTTTTTAAATTCTCTTTTTGTGATATTTTAGTAGTTTTGCTTTTCTTCGCACCAAGATTCTTTCATACGTTTTTCTTCTTGCAATTCCAAGAATACCACGTAGTGGAGATATTATTTCAAATGTCGCTCGAACTGTCTCTGTATTAGAAATGTTTACTTTCATACCTAAAGAACATTCCTTCGCTTTCTCTTCCAGACACTGATCTTGCTGTTTTTCCGAAGGGTGAGTTGTCGGTACCTCAGGAAGTTGTGGGTACTCAACTTCTTCAGTCTGTTCTCAGTAGTCTGATTGGATTGTGCCACACACGTTAAAGTATCTGTTTGTTCTTGCTGCCTTTCAGTTGCCAGATTCTGGGAGACTTCCGCCGTTTCACTTAGATTAGCATCTTCGTCAAGAACGACATATTCCTCATCCCCGATCTTAAAGCGATTGCGAGGCCACAATCCGCAAGATTCGAAGTCATGCATGCCTGTGTCCATACAAACGGCTCGAAGATATGCTTTATTAAGGAACCAGGATGGTTTGCATCCACGATGCGCAAGCAGCACTAAAATTCAGTTTTAGTGATTTAAAAAATGACCTATCTAGTCTATTCATTGATGTATATTCAGTCCTTGTAACTATCGTCTAAATGTCAATTACGGTACATTATATACACTACAAACTTCGTTAAATTATAAGGTCTCGTCATTATATTTTTTAATCGCTTCTTTCATATTTTCTTTACTTCAAGAATTATATTTTCTTTTTGACACGTTGTTCTAAAATTAAAGACGATTAAGTTTTAATTTGTTTTGAACTTTTGCGGTTATTTTTTAAATCAGAAACTTAGAAAAAAAATAAGTTTACGAATCGGTAATAGCTTATTGTGACATTCATCTAAAATGGTTTTCCTAAATCGTACCAGTACGTTTTAAGAACATGCTTCGAGTACGAAATAGGCGCAAGAGTCGAACAAACTTTATATTAGTCGCAAAAAAATTTGACAACAGATACGCATGTCTCATCACTTCAGATGAAATCACAAAAATACGCACTAATACATCACAGATAGTTAAAAAACTTACATACGATCCAATTTGAATAAATTTCGTATGAAATGTGCAAAAATATTACAGAAAAAGTTGAAAAAAACTTTTCTTTTCAATATTTTTGTAGGGAGCAGAGTAACAGCGTGTTGTCTGTCAGATGGTAATATGACCGATTGTTATTTACTTTTTTTGCTACTAGAGACACTAATAGCTATTACGGGAGTGAAGATATAAGCGAAGTACGAATTAGGCGCAAGTACGAATTAGGCAAGTTTCCCCTAATAAAGTTACAAACTTAACGCTTAAATGCGGATAACACAAATTTATCTATAATGGCGATCTAACTATTCACTATGCCGCGTGAGAGAGTTTACAAAGGCTCTAGAGTGAGAGAGTTATATTTGCGGTCAATTATACCTTATGTTGGATGACGGTATGCGACGATAATTTTGGACTATGGAAGCTAGCTGGCTGGCTGGCTGTCAAAGGCTTATGTCTTCTCGGACAAGACCGAAATGGGAGAAACTGTACTCAGACCTTCCTGATGATCGCGCGGAGGGACGGTCGCACCGAGGCCCTGAACTTCCTGAACGACGATCGTTTTTATACGATCGTCGTTGGCACTGAGCCAACAGGTCGTTCATTCGTTATGCTGACTAATTAGCACGTGCACGATGACTAATTAACAAACGGACGATGACTTGTATTTCTTCCTTCCTACGTTGTGGATGTGTAAAATTCGATATCCGATCTATTTCTGTTATAACTTGCGATAAATTATTTTTTTCATCTTCTAATGTAAAAATATGTTAAACTCAAAAATTTTCGCCCTAAAAACCCTAAGGCTCACACTATTATACTACACTTTTCTATTAAAAATCTATTTTATATAAGTTTTACAAAATAACAAAAATTACGTATAAGCATTTAAAATAAAACAAAATAGTAAATTTTCCTCTAAAAGTATAGAAATAATTCAGAATTTCCATGTTACATGAAAATGTATAAAGGAATAAATAATACAGTCGATATATTACAAAATTGTTTGTTATTATCGTTGATCTTCTATTTCTATTGTAAATCAATATATAACTTAGGGGCCGTCCATAAATTACGTCAGGTATTTTGGGGAAGGTGGGTGTTAAGGATTTCTTCCGATTTCTTACTCGGGGGTAGGGGGTAATAGATTTCGTCTTATGTAATATTCTTATTTTTATTTTTTGAATTTGGCTTCAATTTGGCAGTTTCTATTAAGAACGCTGGTTATTTCGTGTGACGTGATAGAGTATTAGAAATCTATACGCTTAGTTTCAAGTGGCCACGTCCACTCGATAAGCTTGTTCAGAAGCCAATGTTTGATGCTTTTTACAATTATGTTCAAAAAATATGGAAGAAAAGACTATTTACAATTTATAATTTCTAGTTTTACATTGTAGTTTTTAATAAAAGCCAAATACTAATTTCATGTTTACTTTGTATCGTCTATTTTGGTTTATGTATTGTTAGTGTTAACCATCCATAGGAGTGGTGCACTTATTCTAATAAAAAACAAGAGAAAGAAACCACCACACGGACTTTCTCCCATGACAAAAAAATGTGTAGAGCGTGAATCTACTAGCGTTACTAATATCAGAATAAGTGCATGTTGATTGTAAATTGGACATTGATAGATCACGTGGTTGACAGCGTCTAGGTTCTGTAGAGCAAAAGCAAGAAGCAGTTTCTGCCCGGTTATACATCGCCAGGTAGCTTCAAAAATTACCACGCTCAGTAAGTAGTTGAGCAGTAGCAAACGTTAAATCGTTAAGTAGTGATAGGAACCTACATTCAACACTAGGAAAATAAAGTCGTGTTATTCTAGAAATTTTACTGCTCAACTGCTTTTACTGATTCCACTTTTGCATAGCGTTGTCACGAATATGTTTTTTAAGGTTGCTACGCGAGAGAGGGATGTGAGTGTAGTCCAAGTCAGTTTCCTTTGCAGCTGACTTAGTCTCAATGTTGGCGTCTTCATTTTCTAGTACGCCAGTATGGCCAGGAACAAGTATAAAAGTTATCTTATTTACAAGATTTTTAATATGGTGCTGTATATATGCGATTTTATTGCTATTGCAATTGGGATTTAATAGAGCTTTTAGGACAGACAAAATCACTGTAAATGTTGATAGACAGAGTTTTGTTTGGTAGTGAAGTGGCCCACTGAACACCTTGATAGATGGAGGTATGTGAGAAGTATTTTTACCTTCTAACATATTTTGGGCAAAATATGTCAGTTTGGAGGAAGATACTTGAGCCCACATGAAGGGAGCTTTTGGACCCATCTGTGTAGATATTGATGCCTACAAGATGAGACCATGGAGGAAGCAGATGACACCAAATAACCTTGTTTACAGGATTATGATCAGAGATGGTAGGGTAATTGCAATGTGGTAGCGTATGAACAGCCGTAGATAGGAGTAGACACCGTTGTTGAGCTTTGACGTTTGTAGTTCTGATGTAGTAGTTTAGAACCTTTTCTACAATATATAGTGGCAAAGGAAGGAGCCCTACTAGTATCTAAGAAACATTAGTAAAAACAGTTCTGCAGCACTTTGAAATTCTGATGGCAAACTGGCTTTGAAGAGAGTAATTTACTTGCTACTGAATTTTTACTAGTTACGTGACCACTGCCAGAGGCCGCGTAAAGTAGCATTGGTTGTATTGTTCCATTATATATAGTTTTATAAGCTTTATTATTTAGTCCCCAGGTGCACCTAGCACATTTTAGCAGCATGTAGTTTATTTTTTTGGCCTTAGACAAGATGTAATCAATATGGCAACGGAATGTAGTTTCTCTCTATTCTCTCTTGTTTTATTTTGTGTGACGTTTATAGTGCACGTCTAGCTAGTGCACGTGTAAACACACGTGCACTAGCTAGTCGATCTGGCAATGTTTTTTGCGTCTTTTGTGAAAATTAAAATTAATATAAAAATAAATATTTTGACGTTGATTAATGTTAATAATAATAGTAATATTGTTAATAATTAAAAAAATAAACTTCTTAAAATAAATTGTTATTTGTATTTATTAAATTCTTATATTCTTTACTTTGATCACCTAAAGTCTGTTATAAATGATAGTACATACTAATTAACTAATTAATAATTATATATTTTGGAGCTAAAGTTTTTAGGGTTTATAAAAAAAATTTTTTGGTTAAAATATTTCTATAAAATCATGCCAAAATATTACGTAAGAAGATAACGAAGGGGAGGTGGGATCAAAGAAAATATTACGGTTTTTTACACAGGGGTGTGTGGGGGTCTAGAATGGCCGAAATCGCCCTTACGTAATTTATGGACGGCCCCTTACCAGAGATAGTTTCATGAGTAAACGAATGGTTCGCAATAAAACAGCAAAAACGTCAATTTCGTAGTCATATCTCGTCTCTGTCTTCAGTGTATAAATGAACAAATTTAATAAAATATTAGAACATATTAACATCAATTAATAATTTTCGTATTATAAACTATATTAACTTATTATATATGTGTGTGCATATTTTCGTTTATTTAATAACTTACGTGTAAAGCATAAAGCAAGAAGTTTTGTAATTTTCAAGCAAAATATTTTAAACTGTAATGTTGTTATCTGTTTTGATATCTTATTTGAAAAAAATTAGATGCACTAACATTTAGGCCTATATTATTAACTACCTAACTACAGCTACGTACTGCTTAAGCTTATCTGAATGGATAAGTTATTCATGTTGTGCTTACGTACTGTACAGTATATTGTAATTAGGGTTACTAAAACGGGATTCGGATGTTTTTTAACCCGCGAAATATTCCGGAAAAATTCATTTCATCTAAAAAAATCCTGCAACTTTTATAAAAGTTTACATTTTTTTTTATTATGTGTTAAGGTTGAGGAAGTTTTCTAAATAGGAAGTATAATTAACTCATAAACTGTGAGAAAAACTTTTGTAATTATTATTCTTAAACCTACTTATTAGTTTTTTTTATATTTTTCTTCGTTATGGCATGTCACAAATGGTCAATAATCAATACATAACTTATTTGTTGCAGAAATCTAAAAGTTTTTTACCTGTCAGACCTGTAATATCTAGAATTATTGTGCTTATTCTGTCTTAATTTTTAACCATGCCCGGTAGTTTCAATAACTGTGTAACACCAAGTTGTTAAAATTGAGCAAGAATACAAACGAGTAGAAAATCTGCAAGTATGAAGTTTTTTTCATAAATCTGATTATTAAATCCTGGGATAAGCAAAAGACTGGGAAATAAAAATCCCTAATTGTGTATTGTATACAATGGAAATAATGTTACCCATAATTTCTTACATATAATCTGGAAAAACATTAACAAAATATTTTCATTATTATTAACAAAATATAATAACAAAACATTTTAAAATGTTTAAAATATATTAAGGTTGTTATAATTAAAAACTACGATTTGTGAAACTTCATAACAACATATTAACATTGAAGATATTTCTCAGTACTGAAGTATGCAAAATATAACGAATATTTCCAAGTTATTAAATGAAATAACACCACACCTAACGAATAAAAGCAATACATCTTTTGCAAAGATTCAGAAAAGTATATTTATTACAGATATAATGACGCTCAACTCACTATACTTACTAGGATAAAGAATGTGAATGGTTCAACCAATCAACGACAGGCGCAGAGATCGTATTGTGTTATTAGACATCAGAACACGAATCATATAATTAAATTAAAAATTACTTATTACTAATTAGAAATGTTATATTATTTCTTGGAAGAGCGTTTTCTAGTACTATTATGATTGTAATTAAGAACGAAATGTAAAAACAATGTCATAAATACTAGTATCTGTATACAACCATCGAAATGATTAAGGCATGAAAAAACAACTTTGGGCAAATATAGATAAAATCCGTTCAAACAATCTAGTATTGCATTTAAGTGTTTTTAGTAGTTTTCTGTTAAATTTAAAAAGATATTCTATCTTGATCATTTGCCTTACATGATTCTGAAGAGTTTCATGCACACAGCAATAAACATGCAGTCATTTGTTATAAACAATCAGTGTTTTTCTTTTTACAAAAAAAATACTAAATGATAGTTAAATCATTTTCATTTGCCAGTCTACAAACAATGTTTTGACATTAGAACTGTTTTATTCCATATCGTGTAGTGAATTGCCAAGGAGAAATAACTCCTGGTGAGATTTCCTGTGTGCAATCATCATCAATACCTGAATTTTAGTATCATGCATTTTCAGAATGAATTTTATGGCACGCTTTAAAAAATCTTTTTTTATCATTGTATATTATTTGTTAATTATACTACGCGTTGTCTGCAACTAGATGACTACAACAAGATAAAAAACAATAGCAAAAAACTGTAAAACGTTGAAAATAATACATTAAGCTTGTAAAGCTGTTTTAAAAGTTTTGTTTTTGTTGTCTTGCAAGACTCTTTGTCAGATAATTAATAAAAGTCTATTTTAATAGGAAACAACCTGCTCTAGTGGCTTGGGGCCGTACAAAATTGGATTACGAGACTGTAAGGTTCCTGCCACCATGTGTGTTGTCGAAGACATTTGGTGCACACTTTGAGGTGTATTGTGCTCACCCTTGCAGGTCATCACAATAAACATCAATTTGTTCTCTCAGAGATGCAGTCACAAAATTTTAAACTTTTAAATTTTAATTTTTATGAAATAGATTAAAATTGTCTAATTAATTGTCTAATTGTCATTTCGACATACTGTGGAACTGTATGTTGTAATGACTATTAGATACATACCCTATACTATATATTTTAAATGCTTATTAGCACTTAAGCCAACACTATCCAATAATCAATTCGATAATTCTATTACACTAATATATAGTTACTACAACATATGAAATCATAAAACCGACAATTCAAATTATTTATATATTTATTTAACAGCTTACGTGTGAAGAAAATACACAAAAACATTATTTATAAATCAACTTACCATTAACAAGAATGCAATTAATATGTATATTTAGAAGCATTAAAATGCAGATAAATTTGACAGGCATTTAGAATTGAATTCTGAAAAAAAATACACAATGATAATTCTTAACTTCTAATTCCGTCAAAATTGTGAGAATTTACACGTCAGAGTTGTCTTAAAGACATACAGGAAAAGATTATATCTCTTCCAACATGGAATATTTATAAATGGATAAAACATAAATCAATATACAAAAAATATATTCTGTCACGCACTTCATAATAAATGCAAACCCTAAATGTGATTCTGTGTTTTTCGCACAATGAACACAAAGATAGATTTTTCACATTTAATAGTTGAAACAGATTCTTGTTGTCATAATTTTTTAACCAAACAATAGTAAAGTCGAAAGAAAAGTCATACAATAGAATTTTTTATTTATTGGTTTAAAAATAATCACAATATAATTCTCTTTTATCATTTTTAGCTTGAAAAATCCAGTAAAAAGAACCAATCGAGTTTGGAAAAACAATATATAGAGATTACAAACAGAAACCTCAATAAACGACAGAATAGAATAAGTGTATATATCGAAAAACTCTTATCTTAAAGAACTAATATTTATTCTTAAATAAATACATTAATATCTTTGTATAGCAGAACCCTCAATTTCCTTCATAATTTTCTGTCATTATGTCAATGCGTTATAAATACACTGAACATAGTTTATTGCTTTTGTAGGTATGGAAACGAATTATAATTTTAAATTATTTATTGGTTAGATTCGTGAGAGATTTGTATCAGATATAATCAATCGAAATACAGTCATTTTCTCATAATAATTTATAGTTTGTTTTATTGTTCAAAATTTAAAACGAGATAAAACAAAACAACTTTCTATATATTATATTTTTTAAAAGTCGCGACGTAATTATCTCACTCAAACTCCGGTTTTTAGAAGCACTAATATTTGTTACAAATAAAGCTGTTAATAAACAGACAAAGAAAGTTTTTAAAGTAACATCTTAATCAATATACAAACAGCATTTTCCACTTGTTCATGTTTAGTATTAAATATTTACTCGTGTTATGTTTTTTACTGTGACTCAATTTAAAACTACAAACATGAATTATCTTATGCTTCACAGTGTTATAAACTCCTTGTAAAACTAAATTACAACACTCGATAATTCAGAATACGTATTTATTTTTAAAACAAATTACAGCTTCGCAGCGTACAGAATCAGTTTAAAGTAACGTACTGTGCATTTTAATGCAAGAACTCAATTCCATATAAAACGATAATTTTTAATCAATTAATACAAATATTTATCATCGATAATCACAATATAAAATATTTTATTTAAATTTTTCAAATTTTTTTTTACATTGTAAATTCGTTATTATTAAAATTCTTAAAATACGTTTACTAATGGAAAGTGTTTACTGATACAAATTTTATTTGAAAAGTAGTTAAAATTACAAATATAATTAGGCTATTTTTTGTATTATTGTTTAAAATGTATAAAACATTTTTACTTTTATAAAAATTATTGATAATGTTAATTCCTATAAAAGAATATCTACAGAATACATTGAAAACGTTTCTGTAGGTAAAATTGCTGTACTTTGTGCAATGTGTGGCAGCAAGGTTGAGAAAGAAACTGTTAAATTTAAACAAAGCTTAATTAACTAGTAAAATCTTTATTGAGTCTGACCCCACTCCAGATATGACACATTTCCTTCGTTTATCTCTCCACTCCTTCGATCTTCTTCTTGCAATAATTAACAGTATAAATCTTTTTAATATACAAACCATGCTGCAAGATTGCAGATATTTTTGACAGAAGGCCGAGAAGATATCTTACTTAAACCGGGTGAAAATAATCGCGCTTTCTAAAATCACATACTAGAAAACATACATACAAAATATCCTTTAACATTTTGCCTCTCGTGATGTTTTAATTTCCTTAATGCAAACATATGGGAACCTTGGAGGGTGATTTTTAACCGATCAGAATACTTTCGCTCTGTTATATATATAACATCCGAAAAATCAAAAGAGTGTGCTAGAAAAACTATTGACAATATTTGAAACAAATGAGTTATATATACTGTCTACAGTAGGTGTTCTTAACCTTTTTTGTTCTATGGACTATTTCTCCAGTCAAAGAAAAGTCATAGACTTAATCTTACTATAATATTTTTGTATGCTAAAATAAAATTACAGAACAAACCAGTAATAGATAAATACTTAGAATAAAATAAAAAAACACTTGATATAGAAATAGCGCTTGGTTCTTAACACAGTAATTCACTTTTCTTGACATTTTTTGATGTCAACTGTTATAATATATTATTTTAAAACATTTTAAATTTTTAAGTATTATAAAATGGAAGAAAGCTTAATATTAAAAGTAGTGACGAGTCAAAAAACACAACACCTTAATTTGCTGAGAAAAACTTTTAATGAAAAGCAAACGTTTTCAGCCAAATCTGTTGGCCATCATCAGGCTAAGTTTTTAGAATATAAACAAAATAGAACAAAAATTTTAAATACAAAAAATAAAATAACGAACGAAATATATATATAAATGTATAAAGAAAAATAAAATAAAATAAAAACTCTTATTATAAAATATGTATATGAAAAATAAGCATAGGTTAATTAAACATTAAAAACGTAACATAATAATACATTATGCTGAATTCGATGAAACGTAAGATATGCTAAAAAAACACTAAAAACAAGGCATTAAGATCTGTCCAATGGCTTGATTAAGTACTTCCAGGCGGAAGGCAACCCTTCAGCATCCCTAGAATTAATGCATGCATCATGCAATCTGCTCCTGTATATTTCAATCTTTTGGACAGATCTTAATGCCTTGTTTTTAGTGCTTTTTTAGCATATCTTACGTTTCATCGAATTTAGCATAATGTATTATTATGTTACGTTTTTAATGTTTAATTAACCTATGCTTATTTTTCATATACATATTTTATAATAACAGTTTTTATTTTATTTTATTTTTCTTTATACATTTATATATATATTTCGTTCGTTATTTTATTTTTTGTATTTAAAATTTTTGTTCTATTTTGTTTATATTCTAAAAACTTAGCCTGATGATGGCCAACAGATTTGGCTGAAAACGTTTGCTTTTCATTAAAAGTTTTTCTCAGCAAATTAAGGTGTTGTGTTTTTTGATTTACATACAAGTGCTGAGTGAGTGTACTTCAGTAGTGATGAGTTCTATAAAAAATTGTGAATCGTGACTTGAGTTTAAAAATGCAAAATATTTGGAAATCATTTTCTGACAGATCGCCATACTTTTCCTCTATTATATCTAACAGCTAGGAAAGATACAATTTTAGCAAAAAAACACAAAATTAAAATAAGTTGATTTTAAGTTTTTAAATAAATCTTTAAATAACCTACAGTAGAACCCCTCTATTCCCCGTCACCTTTGGGACTGGGGGTATGGTCGGAACGCAAAAAAGGTCGGATTATCAGAAAAAAGTAAAATAAACTATATTCCTTTTTGTCCAGTGTTTGTAGCACCGCTAATTTTTGATTTAATGAAAGAGTAACGTGTTTAGGTTTCACTCCTGACATGCTGAAAACACGCACAAAACTGTACACATACACACAGTGTAAAACATATACTGTAACGAACACAGAAAAACGCCACGGACGGTGAGTCATTGAGGAGTCGGGACAAGTTTCTCGACTACGACCACGGTCGGATTAACCGGAGCGACGGACTAGCCGAGGGCGGACTAGAGGGGTTCTACTGTATTAACAAATTAATTTTTTCAGGTAGCAAATTAAAGTAAATTCATATAAATACATGGCTTTCGTTATTTTTCTAAAAATGTTAATATAAATACCGTATTTATTATTTACTTGAAAAATAAAAATACTCATATTCGTGCTGTGAAGTTATCGATTTTCTTGGAGTGACAATTGCTTACAGAACAATCTTCAAACTTTATATTCGAAATAATAATTCGTGTTCGTTCTTTGAAAAAAAGTGTTTTAAAATAATAACTTTAACTTAATAAATATTAACTTTTCAACAATCTATATATACACACATATATATATATATATACGGAAAAGTGAAATATAGAGACACATACGTCCATTTATATATATATATAAATGGACGTATGTGTCCCTATATTTCACCTTTCCGCCAAAACTACACATCGCACATGGATGGTGTTTGTATGTGGTAGTAGCCCCAAGTCTCCATTCGTGCACTGTGGTGGTTGAGTCTCGATAGCTATAACGGTACGGGAGATATGGAGCTGAAAGTAGTTGAAAGTGGCTTTCTATTTCGAATGTTATGTTCGAATTTGTTCGAATTTAATTCGAACATAAAATTCGAATATTGGTTCGATTATAGAACGATTGTAAACGTTCCAGAAACGTTGAAAAGTGTTCGTTTGACTGGGCGTGAACAGGAGACGTTCAGACATAGAATCGGGATCAGGTCTCTAATTAGTCTGGAAACGTGGGACCTAATTCTTGCATTCTCTGAAAACGGGTAAGATTGGCTATAATGTAATTATCTTAATTTGCACTATCGTTTCTTTTTAAAAACCCAGCGAAGCCGGTCCTTGCAGCTAGATTCTATATTACTTAGAAAAACAGTCTTTTATATATTAAAAAAAAACTATATTACATACAAATGTACGAACAAATAAAAACCCAGCGAAGCGGGTCCTTGCAGCTAGTAATTTATAAAATTAAACAAAAAAGAATAGAATAATTTTAATAAACATAAAGGAATAAATAAATGAAAACGTGGAGAAAATACCTAATGTGTAATTTTCAACTTAATGTATAGAAGTAAAGATTAAAAAGGAAACTTAATATAATAGAGAAATTTATGCAGTATATTATTTTCTATTTATTTGCTTTGAAAGTAATTATTTGACTGATTTCGCGTGTCATATACTTTTTTAAATCAGAATATTCTATTCAGTTCTAAACAGCAATTCGTGAAATTGCCTTAAACGTTTTCTTTATACAATTCATGTGCAAATCAAATAGCGTGATAATCAATTTAATCCTGGTGTTTTTCGAACATTACTCTTGAAAGTGTTCATCAGTTTGAGTTGTATCAATTGCATTTATATTGCAGTAAACGGTAAGTGATTTTATGTTAAATTATCTTTAACTCATAATAAATCATGTAATTATGAAATTTTCAAAGTTGAAAAAAAAATTGTAAACTATAATGTAATATTTAACACATTTTAATATTAAAAAATATTACAAAATTATTTTCTATGATAATTGTATTTTAAAATAAATAATAAAATACAAAGATATTAAACTTTAATTAATAATAAAATATTTTTAAAATAAGATAACTATTTTTTTTTCTGTGTTTAAAATATCTATTTTTTTAACATTAAACTGTTGGTTCCTAAATACTATAATATAACTTATTTAAAATTATATATCGACCGAAACAATAGAAAATTCTTCTATCGATTTTACTGCACAAGTGAAAAAACTTCCATTTGCAGACCTAACAGGAAAAATTATTATTTGTGTTTAGGAAATAACTGTGGTCATCGGGTTAAAGGTTTTATAAAACCCGAAAGGTTCAAAATATCTTTTAATGTAAGTTTGTTTATCGATTTATCAATATAGTTAAAAAAATTAATTTACCACTTTGTTAGTTAATGATAATTAATGAAAACAGATGTGGTAGTTTAGAAAAGAATTCTTTTAAAAATGTTTGTTTTTTCATACAGGTTAAGGATGTAATAATTTTCGAAAAATTATTTTGTCTCTTTAATCTACTTAACGTTATTTATGTTGACATCAAAGATTTGTAAAAACGTTTCATTACAGATCATTTGAATTCAATGATAACAAATGGAAAAATCAAGTTTTAATTTTTTTTTTATTATTACTCCATTTGAGAGAAAAATCTCATTTCTAAATCTCATCAGAAATTCTGTGTTTTCATTGTAATGTCTAAATTCTGTGTTCATTGTAATTTTAATTACTAGTCGTATATCTTTGTCTGATAGAAGGAACCACCTTCTATCAGACAAAGATATACGACTAGTGATGCAACGAATAGTATATTCGGCCTCAGGCCAAATAGCGAATATTCGGTCAGGAGCCTGGCCAAATACCCGAATATTCGGCCAAACTATTCGGCTTGATTAACGCACGTACGAAAATTGGCAAGGATCGCACACCCTGCTCTCTATTGGCCCGCTATCACTACGCTTCGCCAATCGCGTTAATTCTTCACAGTCGTAGCGGACAGACACAAGCATAATGGCAATATGTGATAAATGATGATATCAAATGTGGATAACAATGAAATGACCTACACGTGTAAATAACGGATAAAGAACAGAGAAGGACCGCAAAGTGAAAATGTGAAAATAAATATGAAATTGAGTTGATAACATAATCGAACGAGTCGAGGCAGCTTATTGGCGCGAAAGTCGCGGCCGTCAATGCCAAATAATTGTTGTCATAGACTTCGGAAAGCTAAATTCTTATAATGAAAGTCACTTAGCGTGCACGGGAGAATGCCTGGGGCCGTTCAGGCTACCAAGCTGNTATTTTTTACGATGTAGTAGGATAAAATATATAAACTACTTCATATTTAAAACTAGAAACTATGTACAATTTACAGTACAAACATTTAGATACAGCAACAACTTGATTAAGTGCTATATATTTTTGCTTTTGTTTAGGGAAATGATACTCTAATCGTTTTTTTTCCAATACACTGCTGCAGCGCAAAAGTTGACAAATTCTAAAATATTATAGAAATATTCGTCAACAGACCTATTTATATAAAGATTTATTTCTTCGACTTTAATAGCTAGGCTAAGATCAAAATAATGAAAAATTTCATTTCATATTAATCAGCAACATAAAGTAACTATTAAATGAAAAATTATAAACTATCTTACACTATAAATTACGATTTTTCTGGTTTTCTTATAAAATACAAAATATCGCAGCATTTAAATTAAAAAAGAAATAACAGTAAAAAGTATTCAATAACATTTTTATGTAAGTATCTCCTAAGAAAATAAAAATATAAAAATATTTCGTATATAAAATTGTATACATCTTTACCTTGTACTGTAATGAAACAAAAAAATGCTGTAAAGAAAACGAGTTGAAATATTCCATTATGCATGACCAAAGCCGTCTGAATGTAACAATATTTCACATCATATATTTCTATTGTTGCTGTGTCAAGTTTCATATATTGCAATAAACTGCATGAATATTTATAAAAAATAATTACTTTAATGAAACTGTGACTTTGATGTATTATCATGCAACATACTGAAATTAAAAGTAAACAAAATTTATAATTAGTGTTGGTTTTTTAGTTTTTTCCATGTTTTATTAGGCACGAAAGTTAAAAAATTAATGGGTTATAATTATAGGGCTTAAACAGGGTGTTATAAACCTATAATAAAAGAGAAAATTAACATTTAATTTTTTTAAATGTTTAATACCTTACAGTTTTATATATCACAATATAACTTACTAAATTTAATAAGTATAATATTTATAATAATATTTGAGTATATTACTAACAATTTATTTATATATAAGATAAATTGTTCTGAAATATATGTAACTAGCTGCGTTTCTCTAACAAAAAGTAACGATAGCAAAGATAAAGATTATCAGACTATAGCTGATCTTACCTGTTTACACCAAGTTCAAGAAATAGGTCTCCCTGTTTCCAGAATTATTAGAAAACTTTTAAATATCTTTTGTTTCCTTACTACATAAATGTAAAAATACAAAAAAAAATTAATATTTTTCTTTTTCTTCTGATTTTTGGATAATATATAACTTCCATGTTTAAAAAATATCAATCCAATAAAGACTATAAAATTTCCAAAACAGAGTTAAAAAGGTATAAAAAACAATTTGCAGAGAAAAAACTTTTATTTACATTATTACGAACAAGCTTCCCAAATGCATTTCGCCTACGACCTTTTCAGTGGGGCTTAGTACACAAAGTGAGTTCTAACAGTCAACTTATTAAAAAGCCACTTATATAGTTAACAAAAAATTCTCAGCATTTTGCTGTTAACATTCCGGTATTTAAATTTACATTATTGTTTTGCATAATTATAGCGAAGTGTTCTTTTACCTTTCGCTTTACATTATTTTTTTCCCTAAAAATTATTTTTAATTTATTAATATTTATCTGACAATTATTACTATTACAATGTTGGAAGACAGGAGAATTACTCATTTTCAACCTTACGGCAGCCAAATGTTCCGACAGTCTGATCCTTAATCTTCGTTTTGTTTCACCGACGTAAAAACTAGGATTGTTACACGTGCATTCTATCCGATAAACAACACCTTCTTCTTCTAATATATCTTTAGCATTATTTCTGATGATCATCATATTTGATAACCTGTTATTTAAGGATGGAGCCAATCTAATTAATTTATGATTAAAGAAGTTATTATATTTTTCATAAATACCTTTTATATACGGAAATGATACATACTTTATTATTTCTTGACAACGTTTAACTTTAAACCTGTTTCTTAAAAATCTGTGGAACCAATCATTTAGTAATCTTTTTGGATATCCATTTAAGATGTATTTCTTATGTGTATCTTCAATTTCTTCTTTTCTTTTATCTATATTTGTTGTTCTAGAAAAAATCTTTGTTATTTCCATCAGATATATATTATATTTTTGATATAAAGGACAGTATGATTTATAATTAATTACTTTTCTCGTGTCACACAGTTTTTTAAATTTACAATATTCCAAATGGTCTTCAAATCTTTTAATTATTATATCTAAGTAACTTAATTGACTATTTAATTCATGTTCTTGAGTAAACTTAATATTCAAATTAATTTTATTAGCGTGTTCCAAAATTTGCAAATTTGTTGTGACTGCACTATCATACACTATCAAAATATTATCGACGTACAGTACATTCAAGAAACAAATTGTTATTTCGGTTTCATTTTAACGGAATTAAAAAGTACAGTATTTGAAATAATTTACTGTTTGAACATACATATTTTACATAAATTTCGAATATTTTGAATGCGTTATTTTTCTTATTTATTTATTTATTACAGTAAGTAATTTACGAACTGTATTAAACAGAAACTTGAATAATACTCTAAAATCGATTAAGTACAATACTTTATAAAAGAATAATTTTGTTTTAGTGTCTATAATATAACAATTTCCGTGTTACATTTTCAAGTTATATACAATACAATCGGTGCATAAATTACTTGTTAGGCACAAAAAAGTAAATCATTTTTATCTTTAGAAAAAAAATACATACTTCTACGATTACAATAAATTATCTATTATTTACAAGGAAAAAGTGAAGGAATAGTGAAAATTTTAAATGAAGTCATCCGGAAAAAAGCTTTTCTACCTTTAAACAAAGTGTACAACAAATGCTACATCATAAATATGCATATATTACGTCAGCATATTTTTTTGCTACTTTATATATTACGTCAGCATATTTTTTTGCTACTTTAAAAATGGATGCAAATTTATTTGTCATTTCAGAAGATATATTCATGTCTTATTCAATTGCATTTCNTGTTCCAAAATTTGCAAATTTGTTGTGACTGCACTATCATACACTATCAAAATATTATCGACGTACAGTACATTCAAGAAACAAATTGTTATTTCGGTTTCATTTTAACGGAATTAAAAAGTACAGTATTTGAAATAATTTACTGTTTGAACATACATATTTTACATAAATTTCGAATATTTTGAATGCGTTATTTTTCTTATTTATTTATTTATTACAGTAAGTAATTTACG
The DNA here is from genome assembly GCF_000671375.1 of Centruroides sculpturatus. Classification (NCBI taxonomy): domain Eukaryota; kingdom Metazoa; phylum Arthropoda; class Arachnida; order Scorpiones; family Buthidae; genus Centruroides; species Centruroides sculpturatus. Next base: position 49,050 of record NW_019385797.1, read on the forward strand.
AACTGTATTAAACAGAAACTTGAATAACACTCTAAAATCAATTAAGTACAATACTTTATAAAAAAATAATTTTGTTATAGTGTTTATAATATAACAATATCCGTGTTACATTTTCAAGTTATATACAATAAAATTGGTGCATAAATTACTTGTTAGGCACAAAAAAGTAAATCATTTTTATCTTTAGAAAAAAAATACATACTTCTACGATTACAATAAATTATCTATTATTTACAAGGAAAAAGTGAAGGAATAGTGAAAATTTTAAATGAAGTCATCCGGAAAAAAGCTTTTCTACCTTTAAACAAAGTGTACAACAAATGCTACATCATAAATATGCATATATTACGTCAGCATATTTTTTTGCTACTTTAAAAATGGATGCAAATTTATTTGTCATTTCAGAAGATATATTCATGTCTTATTCAATTGCATTTCCAATGAAAAAGAAATTCAAGTTTAAGAAAAAATTTAATAAAATGTAAGCATATGTTTTAATAATGTAAGCATTCAAGCATTTTCAATGTTTTACATTGAAGATACTTGAATGCTTACGTTATTAATAATATATATATATATATATATAAAAGTACTTGTCTTGACTGACTGATTGATTTATCATCTCCCAGAGCAAATTGCTGAACCTAAAGAGGTAAAATTTTGTAAACCGTTATGGTACATCATGAAAACGCACAATAAGACAGGATTTTTCGGAATTCCCCAGAGGTGGGAGAGAGAAAGGATTAAGGCTTAAACTGAAGAACGGCTTCTACTGTACTCTTTTAAATGCGATATTTTGCTTTTGAGAAAAATGAACGCTGAATGGGTCCATTGTGGGGTTAAAGAGCATTTTTCCATCTTGCAATGTTACAAATATTGCAAGTTTGAAAATACTAGTTAAACGTGTCAGGTAGAGAAAGAAACGGGTAGCCAGTGTTCTGGAAACCATCGTTTTATAAATTGACCAGACAGAAACAAACATCCAACCTGTACAAACTGTCATACACATAAGGAGGGAAAAAGTAAACACAATTTGTTTGATAAAGAATGTCCAATTTATAAGCACATCTAAACTCTGATAATCTGACATACATACATATTGTCACTCTATAAGAATTAATTTTTTGCAAATCAATTTACAAAGATCCGTCAGTGCAATATTCGCCCTCTTCAGCATTATCACAAAATATGACATAGTTATGGTACAGGAACCATATTGCTTCAGAGACAGAGTATTCTGTGTTCCTTCCCGGCACCTAGTGATATAGGATACAAGAGACACCCATTGGGCTGCACATATTATACCGTACGTTACCATCGCCGTATTTCACCAAAGGCAATTTACAACGAAAAGTATTGTATGTATTGAAACCCAATACAACACACAAAAGCTAGTCATTGTTAGTGTCTGCGCATCAAAAAAAAGATATATACATCAGGAATTGCAGATCCTGCAGAACATCCCAGATTTCTTTCACCAATACCATATAATTATTGCGAAAGATTTTAATGTTTTTTCACCAACTTGGGGCAGCAAGACTTTGGATGAAAGGGGCAGGCCATTGAAGACTTTATGGCACGTAACAACCTCAATATTATTAACGATCCGGATTATCCCCCATCTTTTGAAGGACCTAATGTGTCTTCTCAAATTGTTTTGTCTAATTTCGTTTCGTTTGTGTTTCGTCTAGTTTGCTTGTCAAAAATTCAAAATTACAGGGTATTAACAGCTGATACTCTATCTGATCATAACTATATCTCATTCAGGTTATATAATGAACCTATAATTAACATAGAAACATCTTTGAATTTCATCAAAAATTTATAACACGAACAACGCTAACTAGAAACAATTTTTTGGCTACCTGGATAACTACATTATCCCACAGTCTGACTTGCAGGACAGGGATGCAGCAGTGGATTTTATTAACTGGCAAATACATACCATCGGTAATGCCTGTGATTGCACCTTTTCTGTTCACAAACCAAATAAAAAGGGAGTTCCTTGGTGGAATGATGAGTTGGCAGACATGAGATTAATGAACAACAGAAACAAGAGACGATTTTAACGCTGCAAACTCTTGAGAGAGCTTTATTAAAAACTCAATACCTTGAGTATCAATCAAATTACAAGGCTGCCATCAAAGAAGCCAAGATTTAATTCTGGCATAAATTCTGCTTATCTGCCACATCTGATTTTTGGGGTTTGTTCATAAGTACTGTGCTTCGAAACTTAAAACGCCCACCAATCTTACAGGATTTACAAAAGGCGTTAACAGCAGTATGGAAAACATGGTTACCCATTTGATTGACGTTTTATGTCCGAAAGATAATTCCTTAAACGATTCTGAATTTTATCAACATATAAGAAATCAAACAGCTACTCCTTTGTTGGTCTCTTACTCTCTTCCTCAGTTCATGGTAGTAGAAGTGAATACATCTATGAAAAGACTGGCACGCAAAAAGGCACCAGGCCCTGATGAGATTGCTACAGATATAGTCAAAACGATATGGGAACATCGCCTTGAGAGCCGTTCGAATCTTTACAACTGCTGCCTACGTTATAATATCTTTCCAACAGCACTAAAGCAAGACTAATCACGATTCCAAAAACGAAGTCAGCCAATATTCACACACCAAATGATTACAGAAACATCTTTCTTTTATCAATGATGGGAAAAGTTCTTGAATGTCTTCTAACAAACAGTCTGACCTGGCATTCGGAAACCCAAGGATACCTTCATCAGAATCAATTTGGATTTTGTCCAGGGAATTGTATAGTTGATGTCATCCTCTTACTAACACACAAAATCAGAGAGCTTCAGGAAACATATCCTTGCATTCTTGGACCCTGTTTGGACATCGCTGGTGCTTTCAACGTAGCTTGGTGGCCAATGGTTTTATTTAGGCTTAGGCAAAGCTAATGCCCTGCTTACATTTATAACATGATCAGTGAATATTTACAAGAATGCACGGCTACCTCCAGCATTGGCTCGATCACATTCAACAGGCAAATCACCTGTGGTTGCCCTCAAGGATCTGTTTTCAACCATATTCTTTGGAATCTTATTTTTAATGATTTCCTAAAGCCTAGGTGGTGTATGGGCTGTTGCGTACGCGGATGACGCTATGATTTTAGTATGTGTTTGATCTAGTGCAGAAATAGAAAAAAAGACAACCAACATCCTAGCTGAGGTAGTGGAGTGGAATACAAACAACAAGTTGGATTTTGACCCAAAAAGACTTAAGGTATTATCAAAGGTATCACAAAACCAAAGGCTCCACATTATACAGAAGGACACCGATCCGTATGGATCGGTATCCTTCAGTATAATGTGGAGATCGTACCCCAGAAGGATACGGTCCGTATGGGAAACACTATTGTGCAGTTTGTACTTTCACTATAATACTTGGGCCTGATTCTACATCACAAGCTCAGCTGGACACCTCACAGTACAAGTGATAAAACAAACCTACTTCTTAATACCATGTCAAGAGTAGCAAACAGTAAATGGGGGCTTTGCTCAAAAATAATGAGCATAATATATGATTCGGTATTTATAAAAATGATTATTTACGCTGCTCCAGTTTGGTCTGACTGTCTCAGAATGGCACATACTGTATTGTTAAAATACTACAAACTGCACAACGCAGAGCACTTATCTATAGGGCTTACTCTACCTGCTATTAGGGCTACTCATCTATTCTTATCTATAGGGCTTACTCTACCTGCCCCACCTCTGCGTTACAACAAGCTGGCTGGAAAACTGGCCATCCAGATTACCATCAGCTTAATCACACAAAGGTGACTCATTCGAGACGATCAAATCAACTTGATCAATGGAATACCTCATGATAACAATGAATGCACCAAAAAGGGTGTCCACAGCATTAACCCAGATTACTGGCCTGACATCGCTGATCAACCCTGGCCCATACAACATCTAATCATATTTACAGATGGCTAAAAGAGTAATATGGCTGTTGAATGTGCCTTTGTATTATATGCTAATAATGAAGAAACATTGACATATACAAATAGACTGGGAAAAAATTGTTTTTATTTTTCGAGTAGAACTCTGGGCCATTTTTTTGGCCATTAGATGGTGTGACTTCATATAAAATAGAACAGAAATAACCATTTTTACAGATTTCTACTCGTTTATGCTAGCCATTCACGACTTCCAGTAGCATTCACGTGAAGTCCACAATATCTTGCTGGAAATGGCCAAAGATATCAACAGGTATGCCATCGTTAGGGCAGGCGACATGCTGATGTTTTTGGGAACGAGCAGGCTGACCAACTTGCCCGCATAGCCTCTGAACTAGGAAGTGAACCAAGCTGTAATGCCATTTCCCAATGTCACATCTTATGACAAACAAAAGAAGATGCTTTCGCTATTTGGCAAAGACAATGGGAGGAGCATAGCGAATGTCTTACAAAGGAGTTTTACCTAAGGTCTCAGATTTTACTTTTCCAATTACTGACCAAATATTGGTCCAATTCTATACTGGACATGGGAAGTTTAACCGATATCTTCACAGGTTCGGCAAATCGGAAAAGTCACTATAATTTAAATTACGAAAACTATATTAATTTGTAAGTAAAACTCACTAAATTTTTAACTTTATATAGTAATTTTTAATTATTTCTTTTGGTTAATTTATTCAGGTTGCAAAGATTAGTGAATGCTGGAATCTACGAAAAATTGTTGAGGGAAACAAAACAAACCCCAGGAGTTGGTTACGCTGGATTTCATAATCGTCTTTCTATTGATGATAGTATGAGTGCTTTCATTCTGTTACTTTCTGGCTATGTAATTTCTATGTTAATTTTCTTTATTGAATTGCAACAAAAACAACAAAATATCAAATGAAATTTTTAAATAATTGAATCTTTAACGTAAAGTGTAATTCTATTATTATGTTATTTACAGATAAGTGCATATATTCCATTAGTTAATTTTTTTATAATGTGATGTCAGATATTACTTAGCATAATATCACACTATATTCTTGTGACGCGAGAAGTTTTTATCATAGAATTTCACACACGAACCAAACTTTGTGAACTGTATTTTTATGCAGTACCGTAATTATTGACTATAATAAAATCGTTATTTGTTGTTTCACAAATGAATAAAATTAAACCGAAATAAACTTGTATATTGTTATTATAAAGAATTTTCATATCAGTAAATTAAAGTCCATACCATCAAGTAATTAGATTGAACGATTTATCACTTAGTTGGTAATTTTAGCCTGAACAACGGTCTGATGACGTAGTAATTTGCTTGGCGTCTTTAGGTTTTCTAACAGTTAGAGAGTGTTAAAATAAAAATATCTTTACATTATAAAATAATAAGGATCTTCGACTTAATGTACGAAAGTAACTAAAATCAGTAAAACACAACTTACAAAATATAAATATATAATTTTATTATATTTAACTTATTTTTACTACTTTAGTTAAGGAGGAGCGGCGTTATTGCGTGTTAAAAAGTCTTTGGATTAAGTAATTGACTGTAATTTTAAAATTTTGATGATATGAAACCGTGCTCTGCAATTTGTTTATGCTTCTAACACAATAAAGTGCTATAAATTAAGACACTTGGCGGGTTTTCTCATCTTTATTTAGTTGAATACATAAATGTAATTTTAAAAATTAAACAAAACAGCGGATGTGTACCATCCACAATTCACATACCAGCGAATCTTATATATTTTTACTCATTTCTTTGGCGCTTATTGTTTAACTCTTAATGTTAATTAAGAATCTTGTAAACATTTTATTTTTTGTATTAAATAATTATTTTTACTTAAATGCGAATCTTACACTAAAAAAATTGCCAGGAAGTAATTGCCAAAAAATAAACATTCCTCAAAAAGTGTTTTTACACAAAAACTATATAAAAATTAAAAATAATTAAAATTGAATACATAAATGTAATTTTAAAAATTAAACAAAACAGCGGATGTGTACCATCCACAATTCACATACCAGCGAATCTTATATATTTTTACTCATTTCTTTGGCGCTTATTGTTTAACTCTTAATGTTAATTAAGAATCTTGTAAACATTTTATTTTTTGTATTAAATAATTATTTTTACTTAAATGCGAATCTTACACTAAAAAAATTGCCAGGAAGTAATTGCCAAAAAATAAACATTCCTCAAAAAGTGTTTTTACACAAAAACTATATAAAAATTAAAAATAAAAAAAATGAATGCTTTTATTTGAATAATATAGCTGCACGGATGGTTATTCTTTTATTTAACAAGGCATAAAATTTTACTCCATCAGTGTACATTGTAAACAAACCGGTTGACCGTCAGAACAGCTGGAGTCAGCTCTCCCCAGAAGTTCTCATGAACGAATCATGGTAATATTGGTTTGAAGCATAACGAAAGCTAACTTATAGCATATGTTTAAATATAACACAATATTTTCGATTATAATGCTATTAAATTACGAAAAGACCGAAAAAAAGTATACAAAGAATTTTACCCCACAAAAAACAAATAAATAACTTGCTGATGTCATAAAAAACATCCAATAACGTAATAAAAAATTGTAAACAAGTCAAGCCAGTTCAATAGAAGTTTGAAACGATTTAATTAATTTCATTATAAAAACTCTCATAAAGAACAATAGCGCAATTACCTAATTAAAAATCGTCATAAAATGTTTTTGCGGCAAAAACAATTCATGAAATTTTTGGAATAATTTTAAGTCAAGGCCGTTTTTTGAGGTCCTTAAGGACTATGCCCGAGATAACTCACGATAATGTCTTATGAGGAAAAGATTGATTAAACTTTAATTAATGATATTAGATTTACAAAGTGATTATTAAATTTAAAAGATGGTAAAACGTTATCGCCAACTCGTGGCGCTACAGGATTGGTCGAATCTGGACCAATAGTAAACGAGCACCCGAACTACTTACACGCTACAGAGAGTTTAGGCGGATAAGTTGAGTTTACTATCGTCTGTACTGTATATAAATTCGGTACTGTAAGTCTAATACAGTACTGTAATTTTATACATTTCTTGTGGAAATAGCATTTCTTTTTTAACGGCAATAAAAACTATTTTTTTAATGATGTCTCCAAAATTCAGTGAAATATTCAAAGAAAAATGACTTATCAGAAAACGCACCCGCGCCGTTCAATGCACTGCGCAAGGTTAAGCAATGGCGTCTTCGAACGGTGCACACTCAGTAAGTAATCTTACAATTTTTTGTATATAGCAGAGTTTATACGGATTATTCCCAAAAATTATACGTGTTTTAGAAATTTCGAGTCAAATTTGTTTAGAATCGATTAATTTTGTGAAATAAAACAGTTCAAACAGCCGTAGTCCGTAGACTGCACAAGTGTCGGGCTGTGATTGGCTCATGTATTTAAATATTCCTACAACGTAAAATTCTTATAAAGTTGAACGTATCTACCGCGTTATAGGAACGTCAACTGCATGTAATCTTTACTGTTTATATTTGAATATTGTGTGATGTTTCTGCCAGCGTTATTTAATAGTATTATAGTACAGTAACTTACTATATATAAATAATAATCATTATTTGTTTGAAAATTTCCGAACAAGTTCCAGATAAGAAAGACGCCAAATTATTTTAAAATGATTGGTTTCGTAAGCGATAATGTGTCGTCATAGTAGTATGAACCGTATATACGCATATGAATATGAAGCGAAACGAGAGCCGTTACTGCCGTAATGCCAAATATACCTTTATTTTTTATAAACAAAACTAGCTGTTACCCGCGACTTTGCTTGCGGGGGTTTTGCAAGCAAACCTTATTTATATTCAGTATTTTCGACAACCATGGTAATTTCTATATAACACCTATCGCTGAGAATAATGAGAATATCTGAAAATCAAACGAACTATTTTTAATTTGATCAATTTTCTGCAACGTTTACAATTATTCTATAATCGAACCAATATGCAATAACAAATTCGAATTTAAAACGGTTCGAACATTTGATTAAAAAATTAAAATATATAAAAATATTTATAAACAATATCTGAAATGTTATTAATTTAGTACACCAAAGTAGTCAATAAAAACTAAACGTAGTAGAAAACAAAAAATCGCTTCTAAAATAGTACAGTAGAAGCCGCTCTTTAGATTAAGCCTTAATGCTATCCCTCTACCCTCGCAGCAGAATTCCGAAAAATTTTTTAATGTGCGTTTTAAAGACGTAATCTAACTATATACCAAATTTCATTTTATTAGGTTCAGCGGTTTGCTCTGGGCGATGATGAATCAGTAACCTATTCAGTCAGTTAGAACAAATAATTTTTTAGCTTTAGGTGATTAGTGAAAGAAATCACATACAAATGCGACTGAAACCTGTAAAATTCTTATTTGCCTTATTATAGTTAAACTATTTTGCAGTAATTTTAATTATTTATTGTACATTAATTCGTAAATAAAGTGCCATCAATAGCAACAGTACATACTCTGTTTCTATTGCACAGATGGCGGTTCACATATAGTTATTTTCATTAATAATATTACTTTTTTTTCCATATGAATATTAAAAGGCTTTACATTAGTTGTATATGTCAACACGACACTAAAGAGAAGTGCCTCTCGAGAGAAGTTTAAATGGGAAACTGACACCTATTTATGTGTTGCAAACGTGAAGAAAACCCGTAAAATTCTATGTTGTCAGCATGTCGGCGAAACGAAAACTGACGAAAAGCTACAAATATTCAGTGGATTTTCCACTCAGACACAGGTAGGCAACTCTATATTGCTATCAATCATGTTCATTACCATGCCCATAATGTAGGTATGTTTCAACCTACAATGATGAGGGACTGGGCTCAACGTATCTAAGATAGATCTTTCATCAAAAATTCTTCGAGAATTGCTCGCTGGGATTCGATCCCAACTCCTCCAGCGAAGTGAGCAAGACGTTTTCCTGTTATGGCCATAGCCCTTTATTCATTATTACACAGAAACTAATTAAAAAATAAAAAATAAAACAAAAATTAATCATTAAAATTTCTCTCTTCTTCAATTAACGCGTAACAAAGAAACTCAACAATTGACCAGTTATTGTTTTGCTCTTCTATTGTCAAGAGTGCGCTTTAAAGTATTTACAAGATGTTTTTCGATTTTTTGAATTATCAACCTTTGCCTGAACCTTTGGAGTAAGAGATTTTTCACATTTTATTGTTATTTATGCAAATAAGAAATTCACTCGAAAAATTAATGGCTTTAAAATA
>NW_019385797.1:61921-77242 GCF_000671375.1 Centruroides sculpturatus
TATTGTCATAAGTTATTAAATCAGCAGTTAATAGATATATAATTTTAAAGTTGTTAAATTTATATGTTTTAGTATTATATGTTGTTTTATAATAAGATACTTCTTGAAATTTTAAGCTTAATTTATAAAAACTTCTTTTCCTCAACCAAATTAATAAGATTTCATGAGTATATTATATGATGCTTTCTTTAGCTTACAGTGTGATAAGAAATTTTCTCAGACATTGAATGAAAAGATTCTTTAAACTGTAATAATTTTTCTAAAAGTTTGCATAAGTGCTCATAGGCAAATTTTTGTATATTCGATTTTAAAATTAGAGTAAAGGTTTCGGTATTTAACATTTATAGTGTTATATAAATTTTCTCTTTTTATTTTCAGGGCAACATCTGATGGACGAGCGGGATTCGTGAATCCAAAGAATTTGGATAATTTTAAATTTCGGGGCAAGAAAAAAGGCCTATTGAAGCAGGATGAACCCGCAAATATTAAATTTGGAACGTCCATATTAAAAAATCACATTAATCCTGCATACAAACAAGCAATAGATAAGATTCGGCCATTTTACGAGATTTCGCGCGATCGCTTTAACAGGTAAATTATATTACTGTTTATATGAAATATAGTCATAAAATATGTTAATAAGTGCTTCTTGTTTTTCATTATTTATATTATACATTTATCCACCTTAGACATTTTTGTGTCATTATAACATGTTTAAATTGGAAGTCCACTTGGGCTTGTTATAATGAGGAAAACGAAACACATTATTTTCAATTAAAATATATTCATTGTGACATAATCTTACATGCTATTATACTCCAATGGAAAATTTCTGGTCAACGATATAAAAAAATTTAAATAGGATCTCTTAATATTACTTCTTAGCAGATGTTACTTTTTTATGCTTAGATTTTAATATACCCATAGAGCTGCAGAGTGAGATGTGTTTGGTGGATAATTGCTCAGTAAGATGAAGAGTTGGTAATTCGTTTAACGAATAAGTGATGTTGTAATAAACAGGTAAACATTTAGAAAAAGTTTTGCTGGGAAAGTTAAAAAATGGCATTTTAAAGGTCTATTCCGAAAAGGTTGAAAGATAGATATGTATTCAACTATGAAAATAAAGATAATAATACCTGATGAGGAGGAACGTTGACCCGAAATGCTCGATCTATTCTGTAATGTTCGTATAAAATCTTTCATGTTCATTACAGTATAGACAGTAAATATACTTTAATTCAAATTGTTTTTTTTATTATCCGAAATCCTAGTACACAAAAAATAACCACGGTGGATAAAAGTATAATACAATTATACAGTATTATAATAAAGTACGGAATTAGCCGCTAAAGGACGGGGACGTTCTCCGAGAATATAGTTGATTTATATTAATATTAAAGTACAATCTACTAAGGTATAATTATACCGACCATTCCTTACTACACCGTAAGTGATTTCAGATACATTTCAAATCACTTACGTTAATTTATATATTATATTTTACCATTCGTATAAATTATATGTGCAGGATGAACACACGTCTCAATTTTCTCTTGTTTTTAGACATCAAAAATATAAATAGGATCCCTNATAATTTTTCTAAAAGTTTGCATAAGTGCTCATAGGCAAATTTTTGTATATTCGATTTTAAAATTAGAGTAAAGGTTTCGGTATTTAACATTTATAGTGTTATATAAATTTTCTCTTTTTATTTTCAGGGCAACATCTGATGGACGAGCGGGATTCGTGAATCCAAAGAATTTGGATAATTTTAAATTTCGGGGCAAGAAAAAAGGCCTATTGAAGCAGGATGACCCCGCAAATATTAAATTTGGAACGTCCATATTAAAAAATCACATTAATCCTGCATACAAACAAGCAATAGATAAGATTCGGCCATTTTACGAGATTTCGCGCGATCGCTTTAACAGGTAAATTATATTACTGTTTATATGAAATATAGTTATAAAATATGTTAATAAGTGCTTCTTGTTTTTCATTATTTATATTATACATTTATCCACCTTAGACATTTTTGTGTCATTATAACATGTTTAAATTGGAAGTCCACTTGGGCTTGTTATAATGAGGAAAACGAAACACATTATTTTCAATTAAAATATATTCATTGTGACATAATCTTACCTGCTATTATACTCCAATGGAAAATTTCTGGTCAACGATATAAAAAAATTTAAATAGGATCTCTTAATATTAGTTATTAGCAGATGCTACTTTTTTATGCTTAGATTTTAATATACCCATAGAGCTGCAGAGTGAGATGTGTTTGGTGGATAATTGCTCAGTAAGATGAAGAGTTGGTAATTCGTTTAACGAATAAGTGATGTTGTAATAAACAGGTAAACATTTAGAAAAAGTTTTGCTGGGAAAGTTAAAAAATGGCATTTTAAAGGTCTATTCCGAAAAGGTTGAAAGATAGATATGTATTCAACTATGAAAATAAAGATAATAATACCTGATGAGGAGGAACGTTGACCCGAAATGCTCGATCTATTCTGTAATGTTCGTATAAAATCTTTCATGTTCATTACAGTATAGACAGTAAATATACTTTAATTCAAATTGTTTTTTTTTATTATCCGAAATCCTAGTACACAAAAAATAACCACGGTGGATAAAAGTATAATACAATTATACAGTATTATAATAAAGTACGGAATTAGCCGCTAAAGGACGAGGACGTTCTCCGAGAATATAGTTGATTTATATTAATATTAAAGTACAATCTACTAAGGTATAATTATACCGACCATTCCTTACTACACCGTAAGTGATTTCAGATACATTTCAAATCACTTACGTTAATTTATATATTATATTTTACCATTCGTATAAATTATATGTGCAGGATGAACACACGTCTCAATTTTCTCTTGTTTTTAGACATCAAAAATATAAATAGGATCCCTTAATATTACTTGTAATTCAATGCGACAAATTTATAGTCACTACATTATTTATACTTTTTCGGCTCTGTTGTATATAATAGAGGGAAAGTATGGCGATCGGTGTAAAAATGATTCCAAAGACTTTTACATATCGTGAATGTTATAAGAGCCTGGGGATCTTGAAACGTCCAGAAATTCAACAATAATCGCGGCTTTTTATGTATGTATAGATGGATGTGTGTGTGTGTGTGTGTATTTGAAGGCACGATTTTGTTCATCTTTTTTGAAGCGTAATAACTCCTGTGCTTTTTNTCGGCTTACTGTTATTTTTGTTTCAATTCGTACAATATTTCGGCTTTCAGAAAAAAAAATAAAAAAAGCTTAAGTAGGCATAAGAAATGAAAGACAGTACTAAGGACATAAAACTATCTGCACCATAATACTGAAACTTTTTGTGTAAGGCAGAATTCCCAAATTTTGAAATTCGGAAAAAAAATTAAATAAAAAGAAACATAATTCCATATTATGTATATTCTGCGATTATTTTAAATCAATAATTCATCAGTTCGCAATTACATATAGATTTCGACCAGTTGCGCATTCTATGAAATAACCGAATTTCAGTAATTCCTCGATAGCTCATGCATGAACAACCGCAGCTCATGTTTATTTTTGAGACTTTTTCACCTGTCAAATATTGACACAGAGTTCAGTGCTGATCAATTTTGGAAGTGAAAGGTCGAAAAAATGGAGGGAATCAGGAGGTTGTCAGAATCTACAGTAGAGTCTGACTTAATAACAATAGCATTTACAATTTTTACATAACCCATCTTCAACCTAAAATAAAGCATTTTGCAATTCTATAATATATAAAAATATAAAAATTTTCAAAGAACATATTATATCAGGTTGCGCTACCAAATGTTACAGGAAAAGTTAAGTAACGCGTTGCTGCATTTCCAACATAAATATTAACCGCTACGCACCCTAAAACACAGTACAGTACTGCGATTCAAGATAACAGTTACAATGCTAATAATTTTTGTGCGAGTTTTTTAAAATTTCTTTTATATTAAATTTAATAAATTATATACGAAATACTGAGATTATTGTTTGGTGTATGAACTTGTTTCTTGTCACACCTATCTGAGATTCAAACGCTAAAGGTACTTATGTCCGTTCCGCTTTTAACGTTATTGAGTCATGTAAAAGTATATGAAGAACAAGATTTTTTACTACTTCTAACTCATTTCATGAAAAACGAGTTTTCTTTAATTTTTAAAATAAATTAAGACATTTTTTCCCTTCTTCCAAGACATTCATAACAATTTCTCAAATAATTTTAATTGCTTCNTGTTTTAAAATGTCCAATGAAGTCGTAAAAAACAGTTTTATAAGTAAAAAGCAAATCACGTTTAATATTAATTTTTTTTTTATCCATTTCAAATGATATGATAAATTTTAATATAGTTCAAGATGTTAAGGTTGCTTTTAGAGCAAGAGAGGTATTAATTGTAACCTATCGACCAGCATATAAATTGCGCCACAATGAAATGAAAATCATTTTTTCATCTGCTATTGATATGTATGGGCATGATTTTTGTCTAGAAAATCTTTAGAAATTTATTCTCATATACGTCTATATTTGAGGTGTTGAAAAATTTCTTTTAACATTTAAATATAATAATGAAAAGAGCTAATTTAGAAATTTATGTGAAAAAATCAAATATTTTGTGTGCTTTAACAGGTCTTCAGCACCTCTGACTCAGAACAGATTGTAATCACATATTTTTGAATTTTGTACAAAAAGTTACCATGGATTATGCCAAAATTGCAGAGAAGAAATCAGCACTGGTTATGAGATATGAACTAAGAGTGTGAAAACTTAAGGTTTGCAAGCAGATATAAAAATTACTATTAGGTTAACTTATAGGAAAAAATATATACCCATAAGACCTGCCCTGGCAAATAAAAGCAAGAACTATTTAGACATAAATTTGTAGAATAAACATGCTGATTCGGACATGCGAAATATTAAATTTCAAACTTGAAAAAAAAAAAACGGATTGCTGAATTATTTACCTGTATCGACACCATACATAACCAGACATTTTTTCTATTCATTTGAATTTCATTGTAATTGTGTTAATTTAAATAGTATTTATTTCATGTCCTTTCGTTGTTTATTTGTTCCAAGTTTTAAAATTTCGAATGAAATTGCAATAAGAAATTTTGTAAAAGTAGCAGGAGAATCGTGTTTAGTTTTAATTTTTTTAATCATTTGAATTTCTTTCTGTCTTTTAATTTGCATTGTTTTTAATTGTAATTTAATTGTAATTCATAATTGTAATATAATTTATTGTAATTGTATTTATAGTAATTTTCGTTGTTGTTATTTTATATTTCTTTGTTTATTATGTTACATTTTTTCGTTGTTTAAATATTTTAAAATGCTAATAAAAATTATAAAAGTTTTAAAATGCTAAAAAAATTTTAAAAGTTTTAAAATGCTAAAAAAAATTATAAAAGTTTTAAAATGCTAAAAAAAANTTTGATATTAATGTAATTAAACGTAAAAAATACTTAAAACTGGAAAAAAACGAAAGAAATGCGTTAATTTTGAAGAAAAATCTTCAAAGTTTATTGTCCTTTCTCTTGTCTTTCTGTAAAATTTGACACTGAAGAGTCATTGTTTACACAGCTGGATGACCTTGAAAACAGCTGGAGTAAAATTTCCCGAAACATTCTCATAGACATCTCAGGAGGACAAGGGTTTAAAGTAGGATGAATACTAGCTACACCTATATTTTAGAATATTTTTAAAAAATTAAAATTTTTATTGCGATTTCCGACCCCCAGACTTAATTAAACTTATATATAATAAAATATATTAATTAAAAAAATTAAAAAACTATCGGAGGTCGTTTTTGACATCAGAAACTGGCTTTAAATAACTTTACCAAAGTCAAATTTGTGCACTACAACTTTAGAACGATTAATTAATTTGATAAAAAAATCGCATTAAAAACAATTAAACGTTAACCGCGCATCATTAAAGGTTTATTAAAATCGCGATAAATTTTTTTTGCGCGGGTCCAAATTTTTGAAAAAGTTTGGAGACTTAAAAAACATTCCAAAAAAAAAAAAAATATATTCAGAAGTGGCCTTAAGGACTTAGTTTTTCGTAACGCTATGTAAAATTGACAAGTTATCTTGTCAATGAAAATGAAAGTGTTTTAAAGAAAATAATAAGACATAAATCAAAAATATAAACTTTTCATTTGTACTCTATTTCGTAAATCTTCGAACTGCCCAGAAATGATAAAAATATCATTGTTTTTATTATTTACATTAAACGATGTATGAGGTAATAATATGTAAAAAAATTAACGAAGTGTACAAATATAAGTAATGATATATGAAAA
This sequence comes from Centruroides sculpturatus, assembly GCF_000671375.1. Lineage (NCBI taxonomy): Eukaryota > Metazoa > Arthropoda > Arachnida > Scorpiones > Buthidae > Centruroides > Centruroides sculpturatus. The sequence continues at coordinate 68,256 of NW_019385797.1, forward strand.
TTAAAAAGTTTACATCTAAATAGTCAGTACTTTTTAACGATATAAAACTAAGTACTTACATTTTATTAAATTCTTTTTCAAATTTAAATTGTTTTTTCATAGGAAATACTAATGAATAAGTTGAAAACGATTCCTCTGAAATTACTAATACTTCTTTCTCTTTAATCGTTAATGAGTTTAACATACCTTCAGGTATAATTTGTGCGTGTTTATGTTTTAGTGTATATTTAATTCCTTCGTTCATGGTAGGAAATCTTTTATCTGGATTATTTCTTATGTAATCACCTAAAATACTGACCATACCTTTGGGCGCATCCTAGAATGAAAAATAAAACATTATAAACATGTATTATTAACTTGTATTAATTTTTCTTCAGAAAAACTTTCTTGGCACTTTCTCACTGCATTGTTATATTGTTATAATTACCTTAAATTTGTTATCGACACGATCGCACTTACTTATGACAATCAACATATGTAAACTTTCAAATACAAAATGTAAAGTAAAAATATATTGAAGTAATTTACCATTATCATTTTTTCATAAGCCGAATATGACAGAGTTCCACAAGAATATTCATGAATTTTAACTGCATTTGAGAGTTCTTCAATTGTTCTCGGAACCTTTTCATAAGCGGGATAAGCCATGTAGGAAAAGAGGACACCACTGTATGCTGATATAAGTACGGTTGTCACCAGTAGCCAAACTCCAATAATAATTTTCGAAGAAGTGCTTTTATCTTGATTTATTTCACTTCCTACAAGAAATTGTAAAAATTGCATAAAATATGTCATAAAAGATATGATAGGTGCAGCAATGCACCTTTTTTTCATCTTCTGTTATTTTCTATAATTTCGGCATCACGTATTCGTTGTAAAATTGTATCAGTTAACATAAAATAAGTTTTAACTCTAGAGAATAACACATACTTTAGTTTTTAAAAAGAATTTAAGTTTAGTATTATTCAATTACTTAAGACATCAGGTGTGGAATATGTATGATATTTTAAGAATATAAGCATTGCTTATATTCCTAAAATACAATTGCTTATATAATTTTGATGTTTCTGCACGTAATTGGAAACAGTACAGATGATAACCTGCCACTACAAATCTATGAAACAATTCACTAACATGTTCCTATTAACAGTTCTCTTACCATCACTTTAATTCTCTGATTATAATTAGTTTTTTTTCCATTATTTTACTCGCTACAATTAATTTTACAAAGCAAAATTCAACAGACCTTTTTACAAATTACGTTAAAATTTTTAATAAATTAATATGAATGTAAAAATGGTATTAGACTTACACTATTTTATAGTTATTTACATACTTGTAATATATTTTTATATAATAAAAGTTGTTTGTTGAATTAATGTATATGTATTTGCTTGCCTTGACGGGTTAAACTGCAAATAAGAAACCAACAAATTTTTTTTATGGTCCACCAAGTCGTTTTGTGGAGAAAATAAACGTTTCCTTTAACAATACAGTAAAACGCAATTGCAGTAACAAATGATGAAGCAAAAACACAGATCCACACCTGCAAAATATACAATGAAATATATTAGTATGAATAAGCACATTTAATGTGACATAATCACAATGCTTTTTATATTATTAATTTATTTAATTTAAAATTTATGTTTACCACCTTAAATTAGCAGTGTTTGCCGCTGTATATCGAGCTTATCTTTAAAAAAAATTGTATTTAAGTAATGTAACTTTCAGTACAAACTGGGTGGTTTTATATGCTTATTGGAGATAGCAGTATGTAAACATAATATATATAATAGCTTGAATTGTAAATATAAATCCGATTGCTCATTAATTTAATATTGTAAATTTTTTAGAAATGTTTGTATTAGTGGAAAAAGTCTAACATTGGCTATTTTGTTGTAAATTTTATTCTTCGTAGACGATATGAAGGTTTTTGTTAACAAAAACTTCGTAGAATCAGCCGGAATTACAATAGGAATGTGGGTAGAGAATGACGAGTCCAGATATTTTCGAAATAATGAACCAACAAGAACATCCCCAATCATACGAATTTTTTTTTTATTTCATGCAAAGATATTTTATTTTAAAAAACGTAATTTTTCAAAAGTAAATAATATAACAAGTTTACTCACTTGAAATGAAAATGGCCTGATTATTGTCGTTATTTTTGACAGTTGTTCAGGTCCAGAAACAATAAATAAAACTTTACTAATAGCAACAGGAGTTGTAAATTTCAATGCTTCAAGTCTGTCGTAAGTCGCATATACCAATTTTGCACAAATATCAGCTTCCTTTCAAATATAAATAAAATATTGTAGACGATTATAATTATTTCGCAAATTTAATTGAACTGTTATTGTTATTCATACTTCTCTTTGTATTCTTCCAATGACACCATTCCAGGTGCCGTTGTCTAATTTAATCCCAAATACTTTTTCAACAGGTTCAATAATTTCATATCTATGTAAAATATCTTATAAAAATTGTATATTAGAATGCATTTTTATGTATAAATAAAATTAATTTACTTACTGAACATTTTTCAAATTTTGAATGACTAAACTCAGAAATTGAAAGTCGAAACCATCAAAGACTACAGTGTTATTAATTTTCTTCACTTTTAAATAAGATAAAAACTAAACATATTAAAAAATGAAAATTAAAAATATTATGTAACAACATATATGAAAATTAAAAAATAAACTTACAGGTACTCCAGTGATTTTTATTTTATTCAATCTTCTACTGAGTGTATTTTCCATGATTTGTTCTGTTAGAAATGATACAATTTAAATGCTTATCTTGTTATATATTTGCATATATTTTTGTTAATTAAATACGTTATGTGTAAAATATATAGCAAGAAGTTTAGTAATTATTAAGCAAAAAATTTAAAATTTTGGTGATGCCATAAATTATGATATACAGTCGACCCCCTATAATTACGATTCCTATAAAACTACGAAAAAATTGTGACCGGTATCCGTAAAAAACAGTAAAATTTTCCTATAATTACCTCAAACATCATCGGGCAGCCGAACTACTTTCCTGCCGTCCGTAGCGCCAACTACAGAGATATTTCTATCGTCTGGACAGTATTATATAAATTATATATAAATTAGTTACTGTACATATAATTATATATTAATTATATATAAATTACGTACTGTATATATAATTATATATTAACTTATTGTAACTTTGTTATAATTAAATATATAATTTCCGCCGTCTAGCGTGGCGCTACGCTACGGAGATTTTTACGCTAACTATCGTCTGTCAGTATGTAAATTAGGTACCGTAAGTCTAATACAGTACTGTAATTTTATACATTTCTTGTGAAAGAAACATTTCTTATTCAACGGCGATTAAAATTATTTATATTAATGATGTCTCCAAAGTTCAACGAAGTTTTCGCAGAAAAATAAGTTATTAGAAATCGGCCGATGTTTGCTGAGCTGTTTCGCGACGAAAACAAGCTTTAGCAATGGCGATGTCGAATGTTGCATACTCGGTAAGTAATCCTACAATTTTTTGTGTATAGCGTAGTTTATACGGATTATTTCCAAAAAAAATATATGTATTTTGAAAATGTTGAGTCGGACTAGTCTAGAACCGATTAATACTATGGAAGAAAACCTTTTAATCAGCCGTAGTCCGTAAACTTCACACGTGTCGGGCTGTGATTGGAAAGACTCGTAAGAAATCGGATTCCTAAAGAATGGAACGTATCTATGATCTTATAGGGAAGTCGACTGTATATTAAAATTTGGTGTGTTAAACGCATTAGATTTGTTTCAATTTACTTACTTTTCTGTACAAATATAGCAAAATTTGGAGGAAGTTAAGACAGAATAAATTAATAATCTTCGATGTTGATGTAGAGAGCATGNAAAAAATAAATATTACAGTATATTGTTTTATGCAAAATACTTACAGATAATGTTTATTATCTAAATTATAGTGTCATCTGCTCAAGAATACGAGAAAAACGTTATTAGTACAGTTGTCCTAATTTGTTCACTGATTTGCTTACATAGAGAAAATTTCTTGAAAAAATTGTAATTTTTTCAAGGACGTTTTACAACAAAGAAACGAATGATCTATACGAAAAGAGATCACCAATATAGTGGAGCTCATTTTTGTGGAATAAAATTTATCTCAAAGAAATGGATCAACATAATTCTTAATAATCCTAATTAGGTTCATTCATATAACACTAGTGTAACCGTGGTCTAAGAGTTTGGTATTACAGTAGACCCCCCTATAAGTACGGTCTCTATAATTACGATTCCTATAAAACTGCGAAAAAATTGCAACGGTATCTGTAAAAAAAGGTAAAAAAAACTTTTATAATTACGTAAAACGTCATCGGGCAGCCGAACTATTTTCTGCTCTCTAGCGCCATGCTACGAAGAGATTTCTATCGTCTGGACAGTATTATATATANTTTACTTACTTTTCTGTACAAATATAGCAAAATTTGGAGGAAGTTAAGACAGAATAAATTAATAATCTTCGATGTTGATGTAGAGAGCGTGCAGTAAACTATTCACACTCCAAGCAGCATGTCTCTAGACATTTTTGACAGACACTGTGATTATTAACCGCTTCTTGTCCACTTTTTTTAAAAAAAATTTAATTAAGCATAAAACATACTTAAAACTGAAAAAAAACAAAAGAAAAACGTTAATTTTGGTTAAAAAGCTTCATCATTTAGTTTCCTCTGTCTCACCTTTCTGTGAAATTTAACACTGATGAGTCATTGTTTAGGCAACTGAATGACCTTGAGAACAGCTGGTGTCGTATTTCCTGGGACATTCTCATAGACGTCTCGGGAGGAGAAGGTTATAAAGTAGAGTGACTAGAAATTAAACCTATATTTTTAAATAGTTTTAAAAAATTGTAANCATCGGCGGACGTCTTATAGAGCTGGTAAATGCTGATTGGTGGAATCCAATGCTGTTTCAATCCTATAAAAGCATTGAAGTTCTGGCGGGAAGTTCAGTTGGCTTCGGACATAGGAAGTGAACTCACGCTGACCTTAGTTCGCCTAAGCTGTTTTAGAAGATTGCCTTATCTTGTTGTATTATTGTGGATTTTGAATTTGTACGTCGCAAGGTGCTTTTCCGACGGACCTGTTGCAGTGGATAATTACCTTGAACTTTGTTAATATCTAATGTTTGTAATTCCTATATGTGAACTTTAATTGTAACTGTACATACGTTTATTTTCAATATACATTAAGTTTTAAAATTTAACTGGCTGTGAAGTGTTTTTGAACTTGACTACTTAATTTATTGTAACTTTATTATAATTATATATTTTTTTTCCGCCGCGTAGCGCCCTGCTACGGAGATTTAACGCTAACTATCGTCTGTAATTAGGTACCGTAAGTCTAATACAGTACTGTAATTTTATACATTTCTTGTGAAAGAAACATTTCTTATTCAACGGCGATTAAAATTATTNAATAAGATAAAAACTAAACATATTAAAAAATGAAAATTAAAAATATTATGTAACAACATATATGAAAATTAAAAAATAAACTTACAGGTACTCCAGTGATTTTTATTTTATTCAATCTTCTACTGAGTGTATTTTCCATGATTTGTTCTGTTAGAAATGATACAATTTAAATGCTTATCTTGTTATATATTTGCATATATTTTTGTTAATTAAATACGTTATGTGTAAAATATATAGCAAGAAGTTTAGTAATTATTAAGCAAAAAATTTAAAATTTTGGTGATGCCATAAATTATGATATACAGTCGACCCCCTATAATTACGATTCCTATAAAACTACGAAAAAATTGTGACCGGTATCCGTAAAAAACAGTAAAATTTTCCTATAATTACCTCAAACATCATCGGGCAGCCGAACTACTTTCCTGCCGTCCGTAGCGCCAACTACAGAGATATTTCTATCGTCTGGACAGTATTATATAAATTATATATAAATTAGTTACTGTACATATAATTATATATTAATTATATATAAATTACGTACTGTATATATAATTATATATTAACTTATTGTAACTTTGTTATAATTAAATATATAATTTCCGCCGTCTAGCATGGCGCCACGCTACGGAGATTTTACGCTAACTATCGTCTGTACAGTATGTAAATTAGGTACCGTAAGTCTAATACAGTACTGTAATTTTATACATTTCTTGTGAAAGAAACATTTCTTATTCAACGGCGATTAAAATTATTTATATTAATGATGTCTCCAAAGTTCAACGAAGTTTTCGCAGAAAAATAAGTTATTAGAAATCGGCCGATGTTTGCTGAGCTGTTTCGCGACGAAAACAAGCTTTAGCAATGGCGATGTCGAATGTTGCATACTCGGTAAGTAATCCTACAATTTTTTGTGTATAGCGTAGTTTATACGGATTATTTCCAAAAAAAATATATGTATTTTGAAAATGTTGAGTCGGACTAGTCTAGAACCGATTAATACTATGGAAGAAAACCTTTTAATCAGCCGTAGTCCGTAAACTTCACACGTGTCGGGCTGTGATTGGAAAGACTCGTAAGAAATCGGATTCCTAAAGAATGGAACGTATCTATGATCTTATAGGGAAGTCGACTGTATATTAAAATTTGGTGTGTTAAACGCATTAGATTTGTTTCAATTTACTTACTTTTCTGTACAAATATAGCAAAATTTGGAGGAAGTTAAGACAGAATAAATTAATAATCTTCGATGTTGATGTAGAGAGCGTGCAGTAAAGTATTCACACACCAAGCAGCATGCCTGTAGACATTTTTGACAGACACTGTGATTATTAACCGCTTCTTGTCCACTTTTTTTAAAAAAAATTTAATTAAGCATAAAACATACTTAAAACTGAAAAAAAACAAAAGAAAAACGTTAATTTTGGTTAAAAAGCTTCATCATTTAGTTTCCTCTGTCTCACCTTTCTGTGAAATTTAACACTGATGAGTCATTGTTTAGGCAACTGAATGACCTTGAGAACAGCTGGTGTCGTATTTCCTGGGACATTCTCATAGACGTCTCGGGAGGAGAAGGTTATAAAGTAGAGTGACTAGAAATTAAACCTATATTTTTAAATAGTTTTAAAAAATTGTAATTTTATTGCGATTTCCGACCCCCTAATTAATTAAACATATATATAATAAATCTATTAATTAAAAAACTATCGGAGGTCGTTTTTGATATCAAAAAGCAGCTTTAAATAACTTTATGGAAGGAAAATTGGTGCACTACAACTTTAGAACAATTACTTAATTTTGATAAAAAACTCCCATTAAAAAAACATTAAAAAACAATTAAGCCTTAATCGAGCCTTATCAAAGGCTCATTAAAATCGCGATAACATTTTTCCGCGCGGGCAAAAAAGTTTGAAAATATTTGGGGACCTAAAAAACATTCCAAATATAAAAAAAAAAGAAATGAGGGCCACGACGCCCGGTTTATTTTAACTCTATAAACCTTGCTCGAGCCACCCTCGAGCGTGGGTAGGAAGGTGTTTTAAGCAAATTTTCTGATAACATTTTTATGTTCTCTTAAGAAATAAACATCAGTCGATATATTTCCAGTTAATAAAATTGGACATATTTCACATACAACATTGATTTGATCAAGAGTAGATTTTTTCACTATCGTTCTTCTCTGTGACGATGTAGTCTTTGTAAAAAGTGCCGAAATATCATTATATTTTTATATTATATATTTTATACCAAGCATATTCGGAAATACCAAGTTTATTAGGTAAACTGGAATCTCTCACAAAAAATTCATTATCAAATATAGCATTAAAATCTAATAAGAAATAACGAAATTTTTTTTCTCGTTTTTCTATATGAGTCTACAAAAAAATTAAATTTTTCTGCAGACTTTTAATGACCTGAACCATTTAATTGGCGTTTATCAAGATTATTTTTAAACAAAAACAAGCAATGAGTTTGTAAATTATTTTATAAAACTAACAACTGATAATGAAAAAGATTAACGAATCATATATCTAAAAAATATATATATTAAATTTTATCACTTCTTTACGAGTATTTGTTGGTTTAAACAAAATCTACACCAAATTGCATCAAATCACTATAACCTATGTGTTATAAATTTAATATTTGATATTATTCATTTTTGCATGAATAAATATACAGATAAGTAATAACAAATTAACTACTTCATAAATGGTATCAAGATATGAAGCATATGGAACTTTGAAGCTATTGAATTTCTGTTGATATGTTTTATATTTCCATATGAAAGCAAAACTTTAAATTGGCAGACTATTGTGTATAATTGAATCCCAAAAATAGACAAATGCTTCTGTATTAGAATAAACGCGAATTTTTCTGTATTAAAATAAAGATTTAGGCGAAATGAACGGAAAGTGTTTCAGCAATTTTGTTCAAATTCAACATATATCAGTAATAAGTAAGTATTAAAAAGTTATCATCTTATAAGCCATAATTTAATAGTGTAAAGTTTAGAAATGTTACTGTGTTTATTAAGTTATTTGTAATAATTTAATTAAAAACCACAAAATTAATTTAATTTAATTAATTTTATTTAATTTACAACAAATATTATGTAACTTCTCACATTTGTAAAACAACATGAAATTTTTTTGAAGAATAACTCTTTGAATAGAGTACAGTTAATAAACTGATATTTATAACAGTTTCGAACACAGAAAGCTGTCTGCAATATATAAATATTGATTTTGGATGCTAAAATATTTTCTTTTAAATAATTTATATAAAATCTTAGAGTTAAATATCATTTAGTATCTTTTGTTTCTCTATAAAATAACCCATTATTGGCAAGTAGATTAAACTACTGAACACAAGATGAAAATTTCACTTTAGTAAGACCCAGCCACGTGATGATTATCCAAATTTTATCACGTGTTTAATTTTCAGTAGTTATTTCCTTTTGCTAAATTTGTTGACGTGTGTTTAGCGCAGTTTGAAATTTATAAAAAAAA
>NW_019385797.1:84824-135316 GCF_000671375.1 Centruroides sculpturatus
CTCTTTGCTGAGCTGTTCCGCGACGAAAACAATGTTGAGCAATGGCAATGTCGAATGGTGACACTCGGTAAGTAATCCTACAATTTTTTGTTTATAGCGTAGTTTATACGGATTATTCCCAAAAAATATATACGTATTTTGGAAATGTTGAGTCGGATTAGTCTAGAATCGATTAATTTTATGGAAGAAAATCTTTCAAACAGCCGTAGTCCGTAAACTTGACACGTGTCGGGTTGTGATTGGAAGGATTCGTAAGAAATCGGATTCTTAAACAATGGAACGTATCTCTATCTTATAGGGGGGTCGACTGTATTATTTTAAAAAAACCATTATATAATTAATTATTATGAAATGCTAATACAAGTATAATCACTATTAAATTAAACCCTACTAGAAATAGACACCTTTTTTTATAGATGTTTTGAATTAAAGTAACGTATAATTTTTATCTCATTGTTATATTTTTAATGTTCATTATTAATTATCGTAAGATAAAAGTAATAAACTATCCTTAGAGCAGTTACTAGAAAATATCGTGAAAACCTATCTTATATACATTCTTAGAAATGTATTTTTATTAGAAGATTCAGTTTCACAAATTCGTAAAATTGTGTTTATACAGTTGGATGAGCGAATTAATCATATAGCCTGTCATATTTCATAGAAATGATGTCACAGAAATGTACTATATATATTATTATTATTTTTACTTTTTTGGCTATTATATCTAAAAGAGGAAACAGCAGGCCATGCGATCAGTCAAGAAACCATCTCCAATATTTTTACATTTTAATACTTAGTGAAGTGTGAAACGTCTTAATTAATATAATATCAATGTTTAATAATATACTAAATGCATTAATGTATTTAATTATTTGAATTCGAATAGCTCAATACTTACAATAATTTTGTATTTTAAACTTGTTTTAAGTGTTTTACCCCCAAATAAACAGTTACTATTGTGACTAGCCGGGGGATAAACTTTTTTGGAGTTTGTGTACCACTTAATCGGCACAGATTAAGTGAAAACTGTCTTAGGGTTTCGGATCGAGAGATCCGATCTCTAGTCGAAGGATGGCCTTGAACTAACTGATGTCATCATCCTGACAAGGATTTGAATCTCAAGATTTGGATCCGTTAATTAATCAGATTTATATTACGCGGATTAACACGCGTATTGAACCATGAAGGAGATGATGAATTATTTTTAATTCAGATAACGTAAGAGATATTTCTTTAACAAATAAAAACAAATATCTAATGAACTAAAACAAACAAGATTATACAAAATTGAATCTTCGAGTAAAGCTATTTCGAGAGAGAGAGCTCACAATTTCTATCAAAATCATACCACATCTAAATATCTTTATCTTCTTTTGTCTTTCAGATTAATACGACTGTTATTTCTTAATTAGTTCTTTAACGGCACATATTTAAACAATTTCTTCTCTAGTTTTACCGACTTATACTCATTTTGTAGAAGCTTCTAAATTCGGTTTTGGGCGTTGGCCTTTGGGAGATAATATGGAATACGTCTGTCCTCTTCTGGATCTTTCGGCATACTCCTCGAATAATGTAAAATTCTTTCTGTTACTGACGAATGTTCACCAATCAGCACTTCGTATTTTTCCACATGAACAGGGAAAAAAAGGGATTTTACCGAGGGGTTGACAGTTCCCAGGGTGACTAAGATTTTTGGAAGATAACGGAAGATAAAAAGGAAGTCGATATTCCGTTGAAGAAAGTGACTTTTATCAGTTTCCTTCGTTTTAGAAAATATAATTTTCCTATCAAAATCATAGAATATTTTTGACTAAAATTTTAATTAATGGTGGTTTGTATCTCACATCATTATCATTGATTTTTAAAATTTTGAAAATGACTTGTAGAACAGGTTTGTTACAGTTAACAAATAATTCTCACTGAGATAAACTGTTATTGTGTACGTAAAATTTTTCAGGTAGTTTCTTCATAAAATTTTAAGATTTTTGACAACTTTTTTTGAAACATTCCCTATGGATAACACGAGTTTAAATTATTTAAACACTAGAAGTTTGATGTAAATTGGGATCAGATTATTTTCCGGATGTTGTTTATTATTAAGTGAAAGTACAGTAGAGCCTCGATTATCCGACTCAATTGGGAACTGGGGTTGGTCGGATAATTGAAAAGTCGGATAACCGAAAAGTATGAAAAAATTCATTATTATTGTAGTATATTATTATATCCCATGTAGTTAGTATATTAGTATATTAGTATATCGCTATTAACCTACTTCGCGTTGAATTTTCATCGATGTTAAGCCTAACAAAAATTTTTAAAATAATAATCGTCACTATTGTATCGTTACAAATTAGAAAATTAAGCCTCGTTTAAATACTGGCTCCCTTTCATGGTCGAATGAGTGTTGCCAGCTAAAACACGTAAAAATAATATTAAAATAGCCAAATATTGTAGCGCTACATCACTAGCGGACATTTGAAATTTGCCGACTAGGACGGTCGGTTGACCGAGGTGTCGGTTAATCGGGGGTCGGATAATCGAGGCTATACTGTATAGTTAACATTTTCAAAATAATTTATTTTTAAGTTTGTTCAATAAAATTTTATAAACAGCAGTTTTTTTTAAACTGTTTCTACTAAATTTAATTTTATATAGATTAATGTTTGTAAATTGTGTTTTAGTTAAATACGTAATTTCGACGATTATTATTATAATTAAATAATATAAATTATTGAATTTAACCTCCTCAACGAAAATTTTACTCAGAATTTTGAAAACAACTTTTAAATTTTCGTAAAATTACTCAACTGTATAAAAAGTATATTATAAAAATAATTTAATTTTTTCTAATATTTTCTTCCTTTCTTCTATTAAATGTCAGATATTTTCTATTTGAAGGAATAATATTTATTTTCTACGATTATTTAACTCTTCAACTTTTTTTTATCTTTAATTCCAATATCAACATTGTAAAATAAATTGAAATAAGATTATAAAGCAAAAAACTTTTCACTTATAGCGATAATACTTATACTGACTAAATATATATATATTACTTATAATACTTACTTTCCATCGACAAAACATAGTTGCAATTTGCTAAAAGTAAGAGAAACAGAAAGTGTAACATTGCTCACTATTACCCTCAATAACAAAGAATTTTCTCTGTGTTTACGTCAATGTGACCTAATTAAACTGAAAATTGGTTGTTGTTTGTGCAGCTATGGAAACGAAATAAAATTAAAAATTACACTTTATTCAAATTCGTGAGAGTTGTGTACCAGATTTAAACAATCGATATATAGTCATTTATTTTCAAAACAATATATAGTTTTGTTTATTGTTTAAAATAAAGACAATAATAAAAAATAACTATTTCTTAGATAGTATATATATTTTTAAAATCACAATGTAATTATACTGCTGCAATTTCATGTCTTTGTCTCAGCACAACTAATATTTGTTAAAAATACACTTGTAAATAAGAAAAAAAAAACTTTGAAAATAAAACTATAATCAATATACGAACAGAATTATTCACTTGTTTCTGTTCAGCACTAAATATTTACTTGTGTTTTTTTACACTGCACTCAATCTGAAACGACAATCACGCGTTATCTTATGCTTGACAGAATTATAAACCCTTAAAACACTTAAATACAATTCTCGATAATCAAAATACGTATTTGTTTTCAGAACAAATTACAGTTTTGCACAACTAGACAATAAAATTAATTACGAACAACTATTTTGGTTTTACTATTTAATAGAATATGAATCGGTTTAAATTTAAAATCTTATACGAAATGGTACGGTGCAATTATTTTAAATGTAGCTTATTTAATTGTTTACGAAAAATATGAACACTTAACAGTTACATAATGCACTTTGAAATTCGATAACTGTTCATATTTTATTCAAAACAATTCACGAATTGTAATTAAAATAAAGTAAATAAAAACATTTTTCGTATAGCCCAAGCAAGTATTTACACTTCATTTGTCCACTAATATTTTTTATACATTAAATTTATTGTAAGTTAATAAACCTAAATTAAATTCTCAAGTTTACAAATTTACCACGTTGTATTTGCTGAGAAAAACATTTTATTCGATCAATATTGTAGGTTATTGATGTTGTGACTAAATGACTACAAAATAAAATTCAATAATAACTATTTTTGCATTTTGCAGTTACAATAAATAGTTATTATAATAATTACTGTTTATGTTAAATAAAAATAGTACTTTACAATATTTACAATAAGTGCTATTTAATATTTTGTTTAATATAATGAATTATAATGATGTGTTAGGTATGCATTTACTGGACTGTATATGTTGCTTAAACCAAAATTAACGTTTTGGTTTCACTTTAATATTTGTAGAATAATTTAATAAAACACAATAACAAGTAATAATGTAACTAGGCTAATTTTATTGTTAAACTAGCTGGTGTACCCTGCTTCCGCTCAGGGAGTTCATACGAGATGGTGTGGTAGTTGGAATAAAAGGATAAACTTTAAAATATAAGAGATAAAAAATTTTATTGAAAACATATTCTATTTACAATACTTGTTTATAAAAAACATTTTCATTTTCTTATCCGGATGTACAAATTTTTCGAATTTCCTACTCGAGAGCAAGCTACGTATAGTTGACCACGAGAGAAGCAGGAGACTTTGAGGTTGATGCCGCAATGTTTTAAAGTGTTCTTGCGCTTTGTTAATTATAAAACTATAGGCAAATTTAATTGGAAATTGCTGTCTTTTAAATTGTAATGGCTGTTCAGTAGAGATCATTGGTATTCTCAGTATAAATACTGTGTGTCTTTTGTTTTTTCCAGTCATAAGTTCGGCTTCGATGATGTTATTCGATAGCTGTTTGACAATCATCTTTGTTCTGTTACATAGTTTTGGTGAGTTCAGATTTCTGAGTAGTATGACCGTCTGAAAATACTTTTTAATTTAGAAAGTTTTTTAGGAGAAGAAACGATAGAAATGGTTTCGTCAGCATCAAAAGAAGGAAAAAAAAAAAAAAACAGTAAAATCCGCTCTACCTTGTAACACTATTGATTATCGAGAAATGACTATTAAAAATAATTACATTGAGGAAAATCTTGATACTAAATATCAAAATTTTATAATACATCGGTGAAAACATTTTGTTTATTTTGGAATTCTTTTAGTGCATAATGTCGTCATATTCTTATGATAAGTAAATATAATAATTTGGACATATTTTCAAAAACTTGCTTTCATGCAAGATATATTATTTCAATGAAAGTGCACTAAGTATAGATACAGATGATGTAAATGTAGACATCAATGATAATATTCAAGATGAAATTCTTACTGAAAATTTTTGATTGTCCCAACAAAATACTTTCGGATAGGGAATAATTCAATACGGCACTAGCGATAACTAAAAATATTTCAGATATTTTGCCTAATTATGGAACGCAAACCTTCAATAAACATGTAGAGGAATTAAAAGTAATAGAAAGCAATGCAAGAAATGGAATTTTTTTTTTAACACGACAGTAGTGGGCTTAGTACAATTGAACCGGAAGAACCTAAAGAACAAATTCGGTCTAATAACGAGCCCTGTTCAAATCAATCAAATAAGAACTTAAAATTAAAAATAAAAATTAAATGCAAAGGATGTCCGAAGAGAAAGACTAAGCAGACCACTCTTTACGAAAAAAAAATTAAAATACAGAATAAAAAATAATATATTTATTTTAATTTATTGGTATACCTGTTACCGCTAAAGCTCGAAACTTGTTAATCAGATTAGCTAGGTAATCTGCAGATTAACTAGGGTGATCTGTTAAAGTTGTGAAAACTGTTTCATGTCTCAAATTACCTAGATAATGTGCAGAGTATCTAGGTAATCCGCACATTACCTACTAGGTCTTCGGTAAAGTGAAAATAACATCTTTGCCACAAATAAATGTACCACAAATAGGTGTGCTTGTCGCAGAAACCAACTGCTATGAAAATCAAAGTGTCACCAATCTTTAGACTGCACTAATAAGTAAGCACAATTGTTACATATGGTGAGTAAAATAGCGGCTCGTCTCTGATTCCAGCAAAGAGAAGAAAGGAAACAGTGGGGACGCACGTTCAAACCTAACCTAACCTATTCTAATAATTTGGTTGGTAATAATTATGGTAATTTATTAGAATAGGTTAGGTTAGGTTAGAACGTGCGTCCCCACTGTTTCCTTTCTTCTGTTTGCTGGAATCAGAGACAAGCCGCCATTTTACTCACCATAGGTAACATTAACTGCACAATTATATCATGCGATCACCAGAAAAAGTATGATAACTTTATTATTTTTCGTCTCCGGTCCAAAAGTAGGGTATCGTTGAAGTCGTCTCGGTCCCCTCAGTTCAGATAGATACTCAAAGTCCCGAAATTCCATAGGTGGTTATCTATATAATAATTTCCCTAATTGTATTAATATTTTAAATCGTTTGATTTTTTGTATGTTTTTTAATTGGTTGATGATTGATTCTATCAACTAATTTGTCGATTGTTTGATTGTATTAACTTGATTCTTTAGATATCGAAAATTAAATAAAGAACATTATGTTAATTTAAGCGTACAGAAACGTTGCTGTTGTTTCAGCAAAGATCTTATTTTCACTTTACCGAGTGCCTAGTAGGTAATTTGCAGATTACCTAGATAATCTGCACATTACCTAGGTAATTTGAGAAATAGAACAATTTTAGCAACTTTAACGGATCACGCTAGTTAATCTGCAGATTAGCTAGGTAATGTACACATTAACAACTTTCGAGCTTTAGCGGTAACATATATATAAATGGGCGTGTTTGTGCCTATATTTCATTCTGCAGCCAAAACTACACATCGCACATGAGTGGTGTTTATCTTTGGTAGTAGCTCCAAGTCTCCCATCGTGCACTATGGTGGTTGCGTTTCGATAGCTATAAGGGTGTGGGCGATATGGGGGTTGAAAGTAGTTCACTTCGAAAATGTGTGACGCTTCAATGAGAATGTTCCAGTTGTTTTAGAAAGTTCTGAGACATAGAGGTGAAATTTGATACACAGTTAAGGTACGTCTTGAAAATGCACATTAAGAAGAAATTTTTAGAAATTCCCCCGCGAGAGGGGAAGGGAGAGCATTAAAACTTAACCTGAAGAACGGCTTCTACTGTAATATTTCAGATGCAATTTTTTTGTTTTTAATTACGTTTTCGTCTTCATTGAGTACTTAGGTGTATTTAACTCATAACATTTCAAACATTGTTATAAATATTTT
The DNA here is from genome assembly GCF_000671375.1 of Centruroides sculpturatus. Taxonomy (NCBI): domain Eukaryota; kingdom Metazoa; phylum Arthropoda; class Arachnida; order Scorpiones; family Buthidae; genus Centruroides; species Centruroides sculpturatus. The sequence goes on from NW_019385797.1 coordinate 92,119, forward strand.
TTATATATTTCGATTTTTTAACCAAATGTTCAAACCGTTTTAAATTCGAATTTCCTTTTTTCATATTGCTTCGATTATAGAACGATTGCAAACGTTCCAGAATTTTGTCAAATTAAAAGCAGTTCGTTTGATTCTCAGCAAATTTCATCATTCCAAGCGGTAGGTGTTATATAACAATTACCACGGTTGTTAAAATATTGAATGTAAATAGGGTTTGCTTGCAAAATCTGCGCGAGCGAAACCGCGGGTAACAGCTAGTTTCCTTATAAAAGCAAAACTTTAATTAAATTAGCAGACTGTTTTGTATAATTGAATCACATAAGTTGCATATAAAAAATAGACAAATGCTTCTGTATCAGAATAAACGCAAATTTTTCTGTATTAAAACAAAGATTTAGCCGAAATGAATAGAAAGTGTTTAAGCAATTTTGTTCAAATTTAACATAATTCAGTAATAAGTAAGAATTGCTGTCTTTTAAATTGTAATGGCTGTTCAGTAGAGATCATTGGTATTCTCAGTATAAATACTGTGTGTCTTTTGTTTTTTCCAGTCATNCAAGTCTCCCATCGTGCACTATGGTGGTTGCGTTTCGATAGCTATAAGGGTGTGGGCGATATGGGGGTTGAAAGTAGTTCACTTCGAAAATGTGTGACGCTTCAATGAGAATGTTCCAGTTGTTTTAGAAAGTTCTGAGACATAGAGGTGAAATTTGATACACAGTTAAGGTACGTCTTGAAAATGCACATTAAGAAGAAATTTTTAGAAATTCCCCCGCGAGAGGGGAAGGGAGAGCATTAAAACTTAACCTGAAGAACGGCTTCTACTGTAATATTTCAGATGCAATTTTTTTGTTTTTAATTACGTTTTCGTCTTCATTGAGTACTTAGGTGTATTTAACTCATAACATTTCAAACATTGTTATAAATATTTTTTATATATTTCGATTTTTTAACCAAATGTTCAAACCGTTTTAAATTCGAATTTCCTTTTTTCATATTGCTTCGATTATAGAACGATTGCAAACGTTCCAGAATTTTGTCAAATTAAAAGCAGTTCGTTTGATTCTCAGCAAATTTCATCATTCCAAGCGGTAGGTGTTATATAACAATTACCACGGTTGTTAAAATATTGAATGTAAATAGGGTTTGCTTGCAAAATCTGCGCGAGCGAAACCGCGGGTAACAGCTAGTTTCCTTATAAAAGCAAAACTTTAATTAAATTAGCAGACTGTTTTGTATAATTGAATCACATAAGTTGCATATAAAAAATAGACAAATGCTTCTGTATCAGAATAAACGCAAATTTTTCTGTATTAAAACAAAGATTTAGCCGAAATGAATAGAAAGTGTTTAAGCAATTTTGTTCAAATTTAACAAAATTCAGTAATAAGTAAGTATTAAAAAGTTATCATCTTATAATCCATAATTTAATAGTGTAAAATTTGAAAATGTTACTGTGTTTATAAAGTTATTTGTAATAATTTTATTAAAAACCACAAAATTAATTTAATTTAATTAATTATATTTAATTTACAACAAATATTAATTAACTTTTCATATTTGTGAAACAACATGAAATTTTTATGAAGAATAATCCTTTGAATAGTGTACAGTTAAGAAACTTATATTTATTACAGTTCCGAACACAGAATGCTGTCTACAATATATAAAAATTGATTTTGGATGTTAAAATATTTTCTTTTAAATAATTTATGTAAAATTTTAGAGATAACTATCATTTAGTATCTTTTATTTCTCTATATAATAACTCATTATTGGCAAGTAGATTAAACCACTAAACTAAATTTGTTGACGTGTGCTTAGCTCAGTTTTAAATTTATAAAACAAAGAAAGCTTAATTAATTCAATTATAACTGAAAAATAAATATTTAATGTTTGGTGTAAGTCGTGCTGCCGATTGAACGTTCTTAAACACGAACTCGTGCAACGTTGTGGTTGTTTCAGTAACTGGAGAACAAACAGCTAATATGGCTACCGGCTCTACAAATGCGCCCTATACTATATTTATTGATATAAGAAGATTTAGATGTATAATTTATTATTTTAATTTTGAGTATTGCCTGTACGGATTGTTTACGTGTTGCTTCACTTCATTCTATCAAATAAATGAATCACCTGGATTATTTGTTTTGTCCATGCAAATCTTTATTGTGAGAAAGTATTAACCAGGTTTTTGGCTATTAAAGACGTAACTAACTCTATTTATTTTATTTTACACGACGAACACAGAGGTAATAAGCCGCGTGTAAAAACGAAAACATCTGGCAGGATGCAACTTAAGAGAGTGTTAATCAAAACATTTACAGAATGTAATACAAAAGGTTGTAGTGTCAGTGAAATACTACAGCAAATGTTTAAAAATAAATTACAATTAACAAATAAATATGCGCAATTGAATACACAGCTGATTGGTGATCCCGTGATAAATTTGTTTTGTGTATAATTGTAACATTTTTTTAAAATACAGTAGACATTATTCTCGTACTACGTCAGAAGTTTTTAATCGAAAAAATATTTAAAGCCATTCACACGAAATAAATCTACATTTTATTTCACTTATGATGTGTCTGTTTGTTTTTCTAAATCACAACAATAATCTGAAGCAATGTTTAATAACGAAAACTTTATTCAACAGTTTAAATAACACTGCAGAATTTATTGAAATATTTACATAAATGCTAATATTATTGCAATTCAGTAACAATCTGATAAGCAAAAATATAGGGGAGATCGGGGCAACTTCGGCATGCGGGGCAAGTTTGTCAAGCGCTTTTTTTAAAAAACAAATTAAAAGGAGACTTTGGTTATAGGTTAGGCAGTTGAGTTTTATTGGTGGCTTGTTGAGTGTAGTGTTTTTATTGTTCTCCAACAAGCGTAGTTGAATTATCAAGCAAATTTTCATTTTCGTTGAATTCCATATAATATTTTTTTTCCATTTATATTGAATTGGCAGGTTTTGTTATAATTCCATGATAACGAAAGTTACTTTTCCTGTTAGAAGGATGTAACTTCAACTTATTCACGTGGCCAGATCGTGGCTTGGCATTCTGTTCTCAGGGTTGTACTTAATGTTTCGAAATCATGACTAGCGGGGTAAGATCGGCAACATAAAGCCACATTAGAAGCAAAGGATAAAAATCAAACAGATGATAAATGAAAACATGTTTGCATTTGTTATTCATGTATATATGTCTTTGAACTTGCATTTCGTTGTAATAATATTAAATGGGTGTTGGATTTGTATTTCTTTGTTTTAATAGTGAATTCCAACTTATACATTGTTAATAACATAATTTTATATACGTGCCTATCTTGCCCCATTACTGTTGCCCCTATACCAGGGGCAACTTTAATAAAAATAATTAAAATAATTACAACTTTACAAAAAGAGAGAAGTTGCCGATCTTGCCCCTATACCCGGGGCAACTTCGTCAATTTCTCTCTTCTTGTAAAGTTGTAATTATTTTAATTATTTTTATTTCCAAACTGATTTTAACCAGTTCTATAGTAAGGTAACATTCCAATAGACAATATGCAAAGCTTTTTTTTCAGTTTACAGCAGTATTTATTACACAAAATTTAAGTAAAGCTTAACATGCCGATCTTGCCCCGATCTCCCCTAATTAATGCAAAATATAATGATAAAATTACAATACCGATTATAAATTAGTTATAAAGTGACATAAAAAGTTAATGTAACGTGATATTACATATGAGTACAATATTAAAATTTGTTTGTAAATTTACGTAGTAAATAAAACTGATAATATTAATATTTAGCTTATATAGTAAATCAATGTATTTACAAAATCGTTATGAATTATGTACCTAGTAAATAAAGGTTTTATAATAATAATTCATTGTACAATAGAAATATTTTTAAAAAGTTTATGTAAACTATAGATGAATAAGCGAAAGTTAAGCATACAATATTGTACAAAATAAAATAAAATGAAAAGTTTGTGATTTTTGGATACTTCATAATAATCTGTTAATACGTTAATGTAAAATTAATCTACGAAATCTGAACAATTAAAAAGAATTTTAAACCTAACGAATATTTGACATTCATGAAAACAGAAAAACAAAAGAATACGACGTATATATAAATGTAACAATATAGACGTGCTAGTCATCTATCTAACACCTTTAACGGAAACAGTTTTGAAATAAACTGACTTTACTTCCTACTTTTTCTTCGCCTCAGAAATTCGTATTTGGTTAAACGATTCAGGCTTACCGCTCTTATGGGTTACATATCTGATTTCCTCATTTATCTATCTAACCCCCTTGTTGAGATTCCGGAAAGACAAACGGATAGGCAAGCTAACGTACAGTGGAACGGACAACAATGTAAATTTATAGTTCTAGAAATTTTGTAAGTAAGTAATTCATTGTTGTTTGCAAATTTTCTCAATGAAATTTTCAATGAATTTAAAATTTCGATTCCTTAATACTGTTTACATTCTAAAATAAGGAGGATAGTTTTCGCTTATGCAAAACATAAAAAAGAAATTAGAATGAAAAACGCATCAAAGAAATGAAGTATTAGATTTTATGTAATTTCGAAATTGAATACGAAAAATAACAACAGAAACTTTATACTAAACTTCACTGAAATGTTCACTAAAACAAATTAATGAACTAAAATTTGCTTATTTTAGTTTATTAATTTTCGTGAAAGCAAATTTTATACAAATAGTTAAATAACAATGATATACGTTAAGACAACAGAAAAACGGTATGGAACCTAAAACCCTGAAACGCATATTAGCAAGTGACTGTAAAAGAAAACACAGTGCTGAATAAATTAAATGTATTTGACGTTTGCACACTTTTAGGAATATTTTGATAACTAAAGTGTAAAACACACTAAGATGAGCTCATACTGAATATATGCATTATCCATACTCTTCAGATATAGGATGACAAATTTTACGAAAAAAAGCAAAATATGCATTTATATAATTTAATATACTGACTACAACATAATGTTGTGAATAACGAGCAAGTAAACATTTCATACGATATATATACAATATATTAGAATAATTATATAACACATTACATCAATTTTTTACATAATAGCAGCATTCATGATTAGGTTAATGTGTAACAACTGTAAAAATGACAAAGTTTTAAAAAACTTGTAATTAAATAAAATGTTGGCAACCATTAAACTCAGTAAATTTCTTAATTATTAATTCCAACACAAAGGAAATGATTGACGTTGCATAGCCTACACCGAGCAAAATAAAAGCACTGGTTACATCTTCAATTGAGAGTGCACGAACAGTTTCCTTTGCAAAGAATTTGAAGTCAATCGATGCATCATTTTTAATTTTTATGATGATTCCAGTATCGACCATTCTTCTCAAACTGAAAATATAAATTTTTAATAACACAAAGTCCATATGAAAAGGTATGTACTATTTTCTTTCATTATTTATAATTTGAAAGCAATACCTAGACCAGGGGTGGCCAACCTTTTGCATACCGTGCGCCAATTTTTTGACAGACGAGTTCAGATGCGCCATATAACTCGAACACTTTTTATACAATCACGTTCAATGTTAGGGGTTGATAAATAGAGATAAGTATAAATCTGCTTTGCTTAGGAGAGAAAAAGGAATAACTTTCTTACGCAGTTGAATTAATTAATTTATGACAGTTTATTGAAGCACCAATTTACAATAACAACAATAATCTCCTGTACGAGAGGGCTATTGCTTCATGATGGTGCTATTGCTGCCAGAGTCTCGTTTGGTGAAGATTACTCTGCACCACAATTATTGGCACTGAGAACGAGATCAGCTTGGAATAACTTTAATCACAGTAAATGTTTTCGGCCATTTACACGCCTGTAAACTGATCGGAAATAAAGATCGCGAGACTCAAAATACGTGCATTCACTAGAACACTCATTTTATCTGCAAAATAGACTGTAACGAATTGTGCAACAAATGAACTTGCCATGACAGACTATAAAAAATTTATTTTTTATATAATATTCTTAATCGCAAATAAGCCAAATCTGGCAATTTTGCTCAGAACTAACTGAAGCGCCACTTGTAATCGCCCAATGCGCCACGTTTTGGCCACCCCTGTCCTAAACAGTTATCAAGCTTTAAAATGGAACGAGCAATTATATATCGTGATATCGTCAAAATACCTGGCTGCAAGTTTTAATATCATTCTTAATTTATTCAATTTAAAATTTATGTTGGTAAATTGTATTTGGTCTCGGAAAAGTATTTCCAGACTAAATACAGTTTACCGCATACCAAAGATGAAATGTTTCACATTATAATAATTAAAAATAAACCGCATTCTTGCAATGGGCACTATATACTATTGACAAGTTTTTTGTTTTCAGGTGCTTCGATCGCTCAATTAGTTCAATCACTCACCCCACTGCAGTTAACAGTTTGCATCCAAAGTTAATTACAATAGATATAACACTAAAGATCACAACCCTGTATCCATTTTGACAAACTCCTGAATTATTCTATTTATAAATATAAGTTTTTAAAAATATTTATAAAATTTTTAGTGTTTTCTATGGACTGTATTGAAACCCTAATTCACGAAAATCAGCCTTATAAATAATACAGTTCTGAATTGTTGCCAGAATAGCAAGATCCACGCAACACAAAGCATCATTCAACAACGAATGTCGTGGAAAATGCTTTTTTCCGAACAATATTGTAATGGCGCTAAAGAAGATTTTAAAATTAAATTAAGTAAAAAATACTTAATATTAATAATATAATAATAATAATAATTTATAGTATTAATTGTAATAACAAAAAATGGGGCCTTATTAGAATTCAATAAGCCCTAGGTCCCGAGAAACCTAGATCCGCTCCTGTATGAATACCGAATTTGAAAGATAGTTGCAAAAATATATAATTATATATTTATATAGAATATATAAATATATAAACACCTTTGTAAATATACACATTTTACATACATGCAAATACATTTACACCATTCAAAAATTAATTTGTTCTTACTTACATTTTGTTGAATTCATTTTTAAATATAAATCCTTTCCTTAAGGGGAATCCAAAGTAATGAGGAAACTTACGATCAATAGAAAATATGAAGTTGTGTTCTCCAATTAATTTGCTTGCATAATCTGCCATAATAAATGAACTAATATAAGCGTACTTTTTACTTAATACACGTTTCATCCCTTGTTCGACAGTATCGTAGCTATTTTCAGGATGCATTTTAATGTAATCGGCTAATACTTGGAACTCGGCACTATTTTTCTTCGTATTCTGAAATAAGCAAAAATACATTTATTGTGTTATTCGCATGGATGGAAATTTTCTTATCGAAGAATCATGCTTCACGAAATTTTGTTTTATATTTATAGTTAAATACTACTACTAATAAGAATATTTGGCAATCAAACCATCGGACGAAAAGAAATGAAAGAATATTTGGATTTATAATACCTTGATATTCAAAAACCATAATCTTAAATTTAATATACAGTCGAACCCCCTATAACGCGGTAGATACGTTCCGCTTTATANGGAATTTTCTTATCGAAGAATCAAGCTTTACGAAATTTTGTTTTATATTTATAGTTAAATACTACTACTAATAAGAATATTTGGCAATCAAACCATCGGACGAAAAGAAATGAAAGAATATTTGGATTTATAATACCTTGATATTCAAAAACCATAATCTTAAATTTAATATACAGTCGAACCCCCTATAACGCGGTAGATACGTTCCGCTTTATAAGAATTTCGCGTTGTAGGAATCCTCAAATACATGAGCCAATCACAGCCCAGAACGTGTGCAGTTTACTGACTACGGCTGTTTGAAACGTTATCTTCCATAGAATTAATGGATTGTAGACTAATTTCACTCAACATTTTCAAAACACGTACAATTTTTTGGGAATAATCTGTATAAACTTTGCTATAAACAAAAAATTGTAGGATTACATACCGAGTGTGCACCGTTCGACGACGCCATTGCTTTAGCTTGTTTTCGTCGCGGAGCAGCGCAACAAACGGTAGTCGCGGTTTCTGATAAGTTACGTTACTGCGAAAAATTCGTTGAACTTTGGAGACATCATTAATAGAAATAATTTTTATGACCGTTGAATAAGAAATGTTTCTTTTCACAACAAATGTATAAAATTACAGTACCGTGTTAGACTTACAGTGCTTAATCTAGGCCTATATACTGTACAGACGATAGTAAACTCAACTTACCCGCTTTAATTCTCTGTAGCGTGTAAGTAGTTCGGCTGCTCGTCTACTATTGGTCCAGATTCGACCAATCCTGTCGCGACACGAATTGGCGATGACGTTTTACCACATTTTACAAATCTCTTTTAGCGTCTTTATACAAATACGGTTGCAATTTTTTAGCCGCGATATACGAATCCGCATTATATGGACCTGCGTTATAGGGGGTCTATTGTATAAGATTAATTCAGACGAATTGTCTTAACTTAGTAAAACAAAATGTTTGAAAAGTTTACAAACGACCTCTCAGCTAAACAGATGGGTAAATACGTGGTTATAATTATTTTAATAAATAAATAAATTTTTGTTTTAAAACTATGATACTCGTGGCGTAGTAAACACTAGTATTGTGTATTATTCCAAAGACACATGGCAAATTTTCCATCAAATTTTTTTATTAGTTGACTCAACTAATAAAGGAATTTGATGGAAAATTTGCCATGTGTCTTTGGAATAAAACACAATACTAGTTTCAAATGCATGATGAACTCAGAATACAAGGATTCAGGAAAAAAGGTATACTTCTATGGTGCGTGAAAAGGAAGAATTGATAGACTCAAAAATTTAATTAATTTTTTGTAAATAGTCTGAACTTCTAATTTATAATTTGGCACAATACTTGTGTTTACTACGCTACAAATATAAAACAGGACACGGTTTCAAAAAGAAAATCAACTATGATACTCATTTATATAACCTATAAAGTGAATTGAAATTTCTAACACAGTCCATCAGGATTATGATTTTTTTATCATTCAGGATTTAGACGTATTCTCACTGGAGATAGAACATGGGTGTCGCTTATGATGCCTAAATCATCGACAGTCAATAGAGTAGGAAAACAATTCATTTCCAAAAAAGAAGCCAAATTTATAGCGTTCCTTCGAATGCTCATGTGCAAACTAAAGAGAAGGACTTTATGTATGCATGAGTGTTTTTTGCCGCCAGCAAAGCATTCAACGTCAATACTGATATTTAGGAAACTGCGTCGTATAATATAGAATAAGCCACTTAACATGTGGAAGCAGGGAACTGTTTTTATTCGTGACAATGTTTGGCTCCACACAACGAATGCAACACATGAACTTCTTACATGTTTCTGCAGGGAACAATTTCTTCATCGCCTGTAGTCAAGACTTTGTAACTACAGTAGAGCGTCGTTTATCCGAAAGCTGGTTATCCGAAACGTCCGTTATCCGAAAGCATTCCAGTCGGCAAATTTAAATTTTTGCTAGTGCTGTGCCGTTGCAATCTTCGGCAATTTCTCGGGCTACTCAAATATTTTACGTTTTTATACTAAATTAACATCTGAAGTATAATTTTTTATTGTTTTTATATTTTTCAATAAATTTATTTTGTTTCTACAAAATAAAAAAATAATTTTTAACGATACTTCGAGTCTTTCGTCGATGTTAAGCCTAACGAGTCTTCGTTAGGCTTAACATCGACGAAAATTCAACGCGAAGCGACACGCAACGGATAAAAATTTCAACACGGGATAAATGAATATATTTTTTCGTACATGATTCGTTATCCGAAAAATAAGTTATCCGAACCACCCCAGTCCCCAATTGATTCGGATAAACGACGCTCTACTGTAGTGACTTTCATTTTTTTTTCGCAATTAATATCATTTCTTCGCGATCAGCCAAAATAAAAAAAAATAGTCAACGAATTTAAAGATACTAGTTACTGTGTGGTTTGCATCTCAGGCGGAAGAGTCTATAATGCGGAAATACAACTCGCCTTCTGATACGATACTGCTTTAACAGTGACAGACAGACTATAAAGGGACATGAGTCAGGTTTTATCGATTTTGAGTTTATTGTAGTTAAGTCATCTTTAAACATAATGTACTTTTATGTTTATTATTCCAACCTCTCAGACAAATTAATTCAAATTATTTTCATGTGCATATGCACGAACCACTGGAAAACACTATAAAAAATAAAGGCTAAGGTTTTATTAGATTACAAAAATATATTGATACTTTTTACTTTCTTGCAGTCCAATTATCCTACCGTTTAAAACTTACAATTATCAAAAATAAAAAACATTTAATTTCTTATTTATTATGTATTAATTTATGTAAAATACGGCCAATTTTCAACTATAACGTTAACATTCTGGTATTAAAATGGTATTAAAATAATATAATTTAGTTTCTAAGTGAAAAATAAATCAAGAAATTCTGTTACAATTAATTGACTTTCATATAAAAATATTTAAATACATTACCAGAAGAAAGATTTCCATAGCAGAATTAGTTAAAGTTCCGCAAGTATATTCTTTTTTCTGCACAGCTATTGATAATTCTTCGAAAGTTCTTGGTATTGTTTCGTAAATCGGACATGTCAAGAATGAAAATAAAACTGCTGCGTATGCACACGACAAAACCGATACAGAAGACAGCCATGCTGCTATTATAATCTTGGTAGAAAGTTTTTTGAATGCAGTTATATTTGCTCCTAAATAGACATAAAATTTAAAATTCGATGTAAACTATGATGTTGTATTTTATTACATATAATTGATTTTAGATTTACTGTGTAATTGACCATTACGGAAATAGAAAATTTAGAGTTGCAAAATAAATATTGCACATTTTTATTTACACGTTTAATGACAAGAAATTTTCTTTATCATTCATACTGTACTTACCTTTCGGCATTATGCAGATGAAAACCACAAATTATAATATTGTACGATTTTTATAGACTGAGGGGATCAAATTGTCCTGTTCGTTCAGACTACCGCACTGAGTTTCTAGATTGAGACAAGAGTAAATCGCCAAAATTGATCATAGAAATCTCCAAAATTTTATTTATATTCGATATTCGTAATGTAACGCTATGATGAGTGTCTGAATACATATTTTGTTGTTATTTCCTGTTAAAAGTGAGACATTTCGAACAAACTCGATATACGAGACATTGTATCAAAAACCAGGATTTTTCCCGGATAATCGGAACGAATGGGAAACTTTAACGTAAAGAAAACACTATTGTTTCACAGAGCCATAGACAGTAGCGTGTAAGCTACTTCAGAGGTTACATAATTGTTTATTATTAGTTGCCTATTTCTGTGAATTTTTTTTCGGTTTGTGTTTTAGTAATTTTTGTAACTGACAATCAATGAGACTGATAAGCTTGATAATCTTTAGCAAGATTGCTAAGGATTCGGTTCAAAATTTGTAAGTTTTAGTCTTTTCATCGACTCCCAATAATGTTATATCGACCCCCTTTGATGACCCCTGATCTATAGTCTAGGAAATACGGCAAAAATTCACAAAAGTTCTTATTTCTGTAATCTTGCAAAGTGCTTTATTAAGCACTACAAAAATACATAAAATTTTCTGAAAAAGAATTTCATATAACGTATTAACACTTAAAAATAATATAGAATAAACAGTTTACAATGTTCCCGATACAATCGGCATGCTGAAGTAACAATTTAATAACTAAATGTACAGTACCTAAAAGAAGATAGTGTGTATCTCCAATAGTGTCAGACTTAATGACGATTTTACTCGTACTTAGCATTTACAACTTTTTACAAAACTCATCACTTTTTTTTCAAAATCAAGCTATATGCTATTATATAATAGTTATAAAATATAAAAATTATAAGAATAGACTACGACACACTATGAATTCAATTTGACTGATGGAATACGGTGACTCAAGCGTGTGCAATCTTCAAAAAAAGTTCACAAAAAACTACTGTTTTATAGGAAACTTCCTTATTCTGCCTTGAAATACGTGAAAAAACTTGAAATTTCCTATGCAGCCAGCTTTTACATGATTCACAATTAGGAAATTTCACAACGGAGCGGTCAGCCAAAATGTATACGATAATTCGATCATGAATATTTAATTATGGATACAATCAGAGCGGTAGGTTAATATTCTAGTTACTTCGGCTATCAAACTAGAATTTTATATATTATATAAAATTACCTCGTTCTGTCAATATTTGAATGAGGATCCAGAAAATTCTATCTATAGTCCATATTCTTTTATTTTCTTGAATATAAATTGCAATTCCTATCATCAAAATTGACGAAAGAATCGAAATCCACACCTACAATTTAGATATAATTAGAAAACTTATGTATTGTTCATATTCAAAAAAATCCAAACATTAATACTTGATGATTAGAAAAATTTGCTAAGCAATTTAATTAATATACTAAAATTTATACTTACATTAACAGAAAATGGTTTTATTACTGTTGTAAGTTTTGAAGCTTTTTCTGAAGGAGAAACAACAAACAGCAGATTTGATGAAAGTACAGGAACTAGGTAGTCAATTACTTGAAATCTGTCATATCCAATGTACGTATATGGTAAACCAATATCGACTTCCTTTTGAAAAATTATAACATTTTATTTTATATCATTTTTATTTCTCTTTGCATATGTATTTTATCTTACCTTTCGTTGAACTTTTCCAATTAAACCGTTCCAACTACCATTTTTTAATTTTGTACCAAAAGTTGATTCCAAAGGTTGAACAGTTTTTAATCTAAACAATAAATTTATTTGAATAAAAATATAACTTAATTGCGTTTTTGACAACGTATCAATAAATTGTATTTTCATACTTGATATTGTTTAATTTTTTAATTATCACTTGAAAAATATGAAAGAAAATACTATTTGTAATTTCATTTTTCTTATTTACTCTTGCATGAGGATTCGCCTAAAATAATAACATTATATGATAATTGAAGTATTGAATACAGAGTGTTTTAAAAATAAGACATATAGAAAAGATTCGCAGTATTCTAAATTTCTTAATGTATTTTTAAGCACTGTATTATATTATTATAGAAGACGATTGATACTTACCGGTAGCACAGCTGCACGTATAATAGTTTCATTCGTAGTCTCTAAACTGTCTAAATAAATAATTAAAATATTATAAGATAGACATTAAAAGGATTTATAGACTAATGTTTAATGAAAATTATCTCAACGCTTTCATAAAATATTCTCTACTATTAAGTTATTGTGATATTTTGAATTAATTAAAAGGACAAGAAGGGAGAACCTGACGAGGACCAGAGTAATTGAAGAATCTTCACATCGATACGAATATAAAGAATACAGAAGAACATAAAGTTTGTGAGGTAGCATGATTTTGAAACGAAGTGTATTCTCTTTCTCCGCAAATTAAGTAGTTTATCATTCTTGAAATCTTCATTTATACCTTACCTGGTTTATTGAATGTTCTTTATAAAATGGCCTCCTTATTGACTGAATTGAATGATTACTTTTTCACAAAACTTAACGCCTTTTCTTATTCAAAATAAATAGATGTAACTACGTGATAGTCCGCGAATTGACTATCTAGTGTCAACATCCTTACAGGGGATCTAGGCTTCGCCGTCTATATCCTTCTTTATACACTCTTTAGGCCATCCACTGACTTGGATGACAGATCTCACGACCTGTGCCGAATAACTGGTATATCAGCTTCTGCTTGACTTGGTACCCCAGCGAAATCCTACATTATAATATTTTATTTAATTTATTTTATCTTAGAGCTAGTTAATTTACTTATTTGAAATTACTTTAAAACATTAAGAATGAAGTTCACAAAGAGACCAACCATAGTACATGTATTGTGTAAACATAAGTGAAAATTTTCCTACTGCGTTTTTCTGATATTAAAATTAACGTACTGTACTGAATGTCTAAAACTGTATAAAATGGATTTATGTAAATTATCAGACTGAAAACACAGAGGCACCTACCAAAAAATTATTTTTTTATTAAAGACATAAGAAAGTAAGAAAGACTGTCGTTTTTATTTTCCACACATATTACTGGTTGCAAGTAATTCATTGTACAAACACAAGTAGTCCTTATTCAGAACAGTGAATTTAAGATACGTGAAGAATCACGTGAATAATGTAAGAAAGTAACATGGAAGAGATTTTTTTTTGAAGAAACAATTGGTATCGAAAGGTTTATTTACTTCTATACTTTATTTAATTTGTACTTTCATCATAAACTTTTATGTAAAAAAGTTTTTGATAGGACTTTTTAATATTTTATTTCCAGTCCCACGTTACGTCGCCACACTCATTGTTGGCCTAACTAAAACTTATACTGAGCTTAGAAAAAAACTGTTATAGGGAAACTAAAAGTCAAAATACATAATAATTTATAAAAAGAAATTCGCTACGTATTCTTATCTTTACTGAATTCTTAGAATTAATTATTCAGTAATATTTCATTACGAATAGAAAAAAAGATTTAATGTAAAACTTGAAAACATTCATACCTTGAACTTTAAAGGAACAAATAAACAATGTCGAAAGAATAAATTGAAAAATTTTCACATACATAGAAAACAGCATCATCATTTTTTGATCAGAAAAATCGCACCAGAATAACAGGAAGTCGTTTCTTTTCATGAGACATTGAAGTTTCTCTATTAATTTTTTATACCGCAGACTACTGCACGATACCTTGTAATAATATATTCATTTTAATTTAGAACATGACGTTGATATATTATCAAGCAACAACGTAAAATTAAAAGTTGTTTTAGCTCGCAGCGTGAAAGCACTAAAAAGCACGAAAGTAAACAAATAATCGACTTAACTTCTCGCATAAAATGAATTCTATACTTAATTTAACAACAACACCTTCTAAAAAGCAATACTTTTTACATAAAAAATAAAAACATAAGAAACATTTTTTATCTCTTGTTTTGTTCGAGCTAATATCATTAAATATAAGTTAATATATGATGTTTGATGAATAATTTTACAAATAGTTAAATAAAAGTTGATTACTAACAAGTTATAGATGTTTCGACGCAGCGGCATATTAAACAGCTTTATTTAGCTAAATATATGTGTTATTAAATTTATCAATAAAAAAGCAATTTTCGTCTATTAACGCGTGGAAATACAGAATGGAGACGGCCAAATGAGTTTCACATAAACATAAAAGTAGAGGTCTACGGTTTCAAAAAGTGCCACAGTCTTAGGGAAGATTTTAAATGACATTTACTATGGAACAGCTGTTGAAAATCTCCCATAGAACTGTGGCTGTTCTTTAGAATCGTATAACTCTATTCAAATTGCGTATAAAAAAGCGTGAATTCTTCTAAAGTAGGGCATCCATTGAGGTGTTGTTATTTTCGTTAGTGTAGTTGCTCTATAGCAGATCTCAATAAGTTATCAAAAACTTTATTCACTGAATACATTAATACTATCCAACCAACAAGACGTAAAATATTAGCCAATTTATTAAATACTTTTTCAAATTTAAATTGTGTTTTCATAGGATATACTAATGTATAAGTTGAAAATGATTCCTCTGAAATTACTAATAAACTTTCCTGTTGACGTTAATTAATGCAGCTACAATATGGACAGATATAATGTGTGCATGTTTATGTTAATTTTCTCTACAATAAAACTTATTTTGCCTTTTGCCACTACACTGCAATACTGATACAGTTATTTTAAATAGTTATATTTATTACCGACATGATTTTACTTACATGTGTAAACTTTCAAATACAAAATGTAAAAATAAAATATACTGTAATAATTTACCATTATCGTTGTCTCGAAAGGCAAATATGACAGAGTTCCAAAAGAGTATTCATGATTTTTACCTGCGTTTAAGAGTTCTTCAATTGTTCTCGGAACTTCTTTTATAAGCGTGATAAGTCATATCGGAAAAAAGGACACTACTGTATTCCAATATAAGAACGAGAGTACCCAATTTCCAATAATAATTCTCGATACAAGACATTTTTCTTGATTTATTTCACTTCCTAAAGGAAATTAATTTCGAAAATTTTATTAAAAATAACAGAGAAGATATGGAATGTGCAATAATGCATTTTTTGTATCTTATGTTACTTTTTATAATTTTGTCATAGCATATTCGTTGTACATTTGTAACGGTTTACAGAGAATAAGTTTCAACTCTATGCAATAACAGACATTGTATTTTCTGGAAAAATTTTAGTCGGTTATCTGATAACAGTTACGTAAAAATTGTGTATCGATAAACAATAATATTTTAAATATAGGCCTATATGAAGAAGATACGCATCGATATTAGAGCCGTATTGCTTGAGAACTTCACAATCTATTTTTGACGTTTTGCTCGTTTTTGGAAAGTGTAAAAGAGAAAATTTTCTACTACAAATCCATATAACAATTTACTTCTATATCTTGTTAACATTTCTTTTAGCACAATAGAAGTGTCTTGTAATAATGTATTTCTTCTTTGATTTTCCTGTCTACGCCAATAATTTTACAGAATGAAATTTATTGTTTACATGATCACTTAATGTTAGATTTTAATCATGTACAATATATTTAATTTTTGTACAATTACTATAAGAATTAAATTTCATTAATCCGTTGAAGGTGCAATTATACTTATGTATATATGACAAAAATAATTTTTGTTTTCACACGATGAGTCATTTGCAATTTCTTGCGAAAAAGTAATTTAATCTGAACATTTCGCGTTTTTATCAAATATAAAATTTATAGTTAAAACGACTATTTGAAATGTTAAAAATATCTTTGTTAGTATATTTCATGAATTCGAACTTGCATTTTTTACGTCTTGTCTTCAATTTCAAGTAACTAACTCCCATCTCGAGATACAGAATAGATCGACAATAGACGGACAGACAGTCCGACGACAGTGGAAATTTCTAGATATATAATCTGTCTTTCTGCTCGCAGACAGCCAACAGATGACAGTAGAAACGTATAGGTATTCAATTTGTAATCTGCAGCCCAATAATCTCATTAATATAACTTAAGTATAATTAGCATACTAACTGTTACAGATAATATTTATAAATTATAGTGGAACCTCTCTATAACGGAACCTGTATATAGCGGAAAGTTGTCTACTACGAAGAGTTGTTCGGTCCTTTTCGGTTTTGTTATAGAAAGAATTAACTATATATTGAAAACTGAACAAATTAAGTCAAGAACAAACCACTTGACAAAAATAGCTTACTATTGCCACGACACATATTAATTAATAATCCCTATACATTGAAATAATACCTTTAGGTTTTCTTTTTTGTAGACTTATTAAAGTTGTTTCAGTCTTAAAATGTAAAATATTGACGGTGTTTTTAATTTATCGCATACTTTTTTGATGTTATAACAGCTGAAACAAGATGAATAATAATTAGAAATATTCTATATTACATTTTAGAAAAAGTAAAATTCAATAAATTGAACGGAAAACGCAATATTTGGTCGATTTTACATTGGGAAGTTTATGATTGATTGCAAACCCCACGCACTATTTTTTCCATTTGGCCAATTCAGGCTGCATATTTATTAAAACAATTGCCTACTTGTCTTATGGAAAATGGTTCCAAACATTATTTTTATGATTGCATACCAATTGATCGTGAACGACTAGAGATAAAATTACTACTAGATCAACTAGGAATTAACTCGCCCTGCCAATTATCAGTCATATGGACATCTCTTGAAGTTTATAATGCCTTTACTAGACTTGCTTAAAGTATTACTAAAATAACACATCAAATAATATAACGCTAAAACTACATGCACAATTTCATCAACTTGTCTACGATCTGTCTGAACGATAATATTTCAATTGAATGATCGTGTGTCTGGACATGTTCCACGTTTTCTGTGAAAATTTGTGTTCTTCAAATTGATTGGCCTTGTGCATTTGCCAACTATATACGAGAATAACATTTCCAACTCACAGGGAGTGTGATTTGAAAATGAGGAGCAAATGACTAGTGCCAATCTTCGTTCAGTTATGTTTTGATCATTATTAACTAGTGTCTGTAAACCATCTTTCGGCAGTGTTGTCCTAATGAAAGTGCTCTGCTTTTCTATGCGTCAATCATCATTGGCGTTCATTGTCCTAATCGCAGTGCCTTGGATGTACTGTACTAATGAAAATACCGTGAGACTGTACTCAAGTTTAAGGCTATGTGCTGTAGGTAAGTATTGTACCTTATTGAATAATATCTACAGAGTTTGCACTACTCTCAATAGTTTGCATCCTGGAAGCAATACTACAACCTTGTTGTATGTGATATGCAACAAGTGTTCTGATCATCATGGTCTGATTATGTGTGAACCATCTTTCAATGATGTTCTAATGGAAGTGCTACGATATCTTCAAAGTGCTTGTAAAAAAAAAACTTCTACACATTTTCTACGAGGGATGATGCTGTTCTTCATGTGCTGTACCCTGTGCGTTGATTGTTATCATATCTGTGTATTTAGTGCCTGGAAGTGCTGTGTCAATGGTATCTTGTGATATCTCAGACGTGCATTCGAATCGTCCTGCGCTACAGAGGTGATTTGTTACTTATAAATTGCTTTTTAATAATACTATGTTCAAGACATCCTGCTTTAGGTATCTGTTGTTGCTTAACAACATTGCATCTTGAAGCGGCAACAACATACCTCAATCTAATTTCTAACTACTAAGGCTGAGAATTATGTTATTGAGACCTGAAACAGTTATTTCTGTTCACATTTTTAATCTATAAGTACTCAATCACCAAGATATTTATTAATTAAATACATATTAATCACCAAAAATATTATTNGCGGCAACAACATACCTCAATCTAATTTCTAACTACTAAGGCTGAGAATTATGTTATTGAGACCTGAAACAGTTATTTCTGTTCACATTTTTAATCTATAAGTACTCAATCACCAAGATATTTATTAATTAAATACATATTAATCAACCAAAAATATTATTAAATATCAATCGTAAATCTATTTTGTAATAACTCTATATTTATGTAAATGTTAATAGTTAAATTGTGATCGTGCTATCAACGTCTCTAAAAAAATTGTTATTTACCATTACTACAACTAAATGTTATTTAATTTTCTCTACGAATATATATTGTAACGTATTTGTATTGTTTATCTTCAGGTAATGCTCCATGTAAGGCAAGGGAAGTACTTGACAGTACATAGTAAATAAAAATGGAAGAATGAATAAATAAATGAATAAACTTGCCTCCTAACTAAGCAGCTAATACACAAGCTAGATAAACAAGCCTATAACATCATTTTTTAAAATGAAACAAGCTTTATTATTGTTTCGCGTATTTGCTGTAATAATGCCGTTTTACTGAGTACAATTCTATGTATTGATATTAATGCTGTCGAATTCTGAGTACCTTGAACATTAAAAAAACTTGTTTATATCATTAATTTCAAACAAGAACAAAGCAGAATCACTGCCGTTTAAGATCATTCAGATATGTGGGAAGAATAGATTGGCTAAACAAACCGAGAAATTCAGGTATAAATATATCAAAGTTTGTTTTGTACAATGCAGAGGTATGGTCTTATGATTGGAATATAAAATTTCATTCTATTGAATAAAACTTTATTAAATATTCACACAGCTTTGGCCGTTGTGTTTCGTGTTATATCACAGCGTTAGAGTTGGTATATGTTTTTTATATCTTAATTTTATTAAGTGGGTGTTGAAATGGTTGGATAGATTAAAAACTAAATCTTCTCTTGTTCGAGCTTGTAGGACTTTTCTAGTTAACATTAACTTCAGCTTGAGAAATACAATGCAATGACTTTCTACTATATGTTATTGTATTTAATTTTTATTGTAATTTAACAATTACTTAACTCTTTGGTTGTTTATAATATAACTCGATGAAGAATTTACTTCACATCAAATTCAATTATTGCTTTAAAAATAAACAATTATAAATCGGATATTTATTAAAATAAATGAAAATTAAAATGTTTTATAAAATCTTGTTACAGTTTTCACATAAAATACACATTGGGAGACATACACTTCTTTACCGTTGAAGCGTAAACCATTCTGGAACCTTTCTTAATCAACTACAATTGTATAATGCACAACAAGGTACAAAGAGCTTCGCTGAAATTGCAGACCTCGAGTTCCTGATTGAGAAAAACAACACTGTGAGTCACTGGCCCTATTCTGGTTTTAGAGACGTGAATAAACAGAAAACTGAAACCGGCCAGCTCACTTCAAAAGTCGGGTGGCCTACCGCTCTGGGGAACACGGAATTCGAATACAGACGAGTCAAAAAGCCACAAGAAGTTTTAGGCGATGTGTTCAGTCCCAGTATGTCAGGTCCTGTCTCTCATAACCCGGTCGTCTCATTATGGCCGTAGCCGAACTTGTAATTTGTTTGCTAAAGGAAGCGTTTTTTACTGCTCATATGGCGGAAAAAGGTGAAAAAAGCTCGTTAGAAAAAAGTGAACCCGCGCCACTATAGGTCTTATAGAAAAGATTAATAAAATTGTTCATATATAATTACTTATCACTTTCGTTGTTAAAGAAAATAAATGTTATAATCAAGAAAATCAGATTACGATTAAATGCATTCATTGTGAAATCTAAACAGAATTGTATTTTTTAACTTAAATGTACTTTTTGTAACTTAAATGTTTTGTACTTAAATGTAACATTCTAGGAAAATAAATGGAGATATGAATGATAGATAGCACATTATGTTTCATTCCATTATTCGTTCAAAATAACAGAGCAAACAACTACTTTGTACATTTGCTATGTGCCCCTCAATTGTTTATTTTGATAAAGATTCCCAAGAGTAGTAACAACCAGTAAACTTATCGTAGGTTTACTGGCTGTTCTTAATTGAATCTTAATTAACACTATTTATTTTATCATAACTAGTATCTATTTTTTAAGTTAACATTGGATGACCAACCTCATATCCGTGGGCGAATAATCTTAAGGAAGAATTATTGTATATGCAGTATAAATATTATTCGATAAATATAATTCAAACCTCTATTTTTGGAGAATAAAACTCATACTTTAACGTTGTTACACTTACGAAATTTTTGGTAGTTATAGTGTGTAACCCGAAACTCTGCACTAGCAGGCTTGGGTATCCGTGGAAAATTTTTCAAAGTATAAAACTTTCAGATAAACAATTACATTAATAAAGTTTTATTTATTTATTTGATACTATGACTTATCTTCAAAAAAACTTTATACTTTACAAAAAGATGGAAAAAGCTGTACAATGTCGAGTATGTAGGATAAATTACCTTAGGTAATTTGATGTCGAAATGGAGAAAACACACAGCTGCATTTCAATGCAAACATTATATAAGGTATTCTTTGTATGGCGTGTAAAAGGAAAATAATGAAAATTTAAAAGAAAGAAATTTGACACAAGTGTAATGACTAATGTCACTAATAAAAAAAGATGCTGCTGCAAAGATCTGGATGCTGCCAGAACAGTTCCGAAAATATTCGTGCATCTTGTAATATTTCAGAAACAATCTTTTATCACTGGCATCGTTTACAACGAATATTTCAGTATTTATTTTTGATATTGAGATAATCAGAAAGCTGTATAATGATAGGAAAAAACTTAAGCTTATAAAAAGAATTATATAAATAAATCAGTAGCATTGTGATAAGTCTCTGTTAACTCTACTACACAGTTTCTGAGATTCGTTCATCAACATTTATTGAGACAAGAAGTAATTATATACTGCAAAATATAAACTTTAACTTCCAATAAGGCAGAACATTTCGCACATCAGTTTTCGTTAATAATTGTTTTCGAATGAAGTATTGTTTTGCTCAATAAATAGTCATAACATTAGTCTACCAGTTAACAAAAATATATATTAAAGTATCGTAATACCTATCAACCGCTATTATGACAACGACAAGGGGCTATGATATTCCACAATGGCAAAAAAAATTCAAATTCGACTTCAATAAAAACTTTTATAAAATAGCAAATTATAAAAACAACAAAGATAAAAATAACTGTTCACATCTGCAAGTAGTTTAACTGTTATTTCTTTAAATTCTTCTTCAAATACTATCTAGAAAAGAAACAGCGAACAATACCTTGAGAAATTCACATAGATAAGAAATGACAAAATTTAGCAAACAACAGAACAAATAAAGGAATAATAATTTATTTGAACATACATTTACTGAAAACTTAGATAAAATAATCTTTAATTAATANGACTTTGAAACGTAGCGAAATGCAACGTATGTATGGATGTTGGTGTGTGCGTCATCATCTTTGAAGCTTAACTCCTGCGAAAATGTCTCAAATTTTGCAGGAAGGTTTTTTATTATCGGGATTGATGCTATTAAATTTTGGTGGTTAAAGGTCGAGAAGGTGGGGAGAGAAAGAGGGCGGTGTGACGTATCTCGAATAGAGTCGGAGTTAATGATTTTACTCGTTATTATCGCACAATTTTTATTATATTCATCCCGACTCTGAAAATTAAGCTTTTGCCATTTTATAATTAAAAATATAAAAAGTTTTTAAAATAAAATATAGTAGCAGATGGCACCACGTATAGTTTTAAATGTTGTCGGGAAAGATAAGCAACTCGTTGCTGTAGTACAACCTTATTGCAATTTCTATATCTTCATTGGAAATTATAGAAAATCATTTTCTTACATCTCAATTATTGTTTCTATGATAATCTTCTGTATAAAGTTTATAATTTTTCAAAATTTTCGTCATCTTTTTCCTTTTTCGTTAAGTAAAAACGTGGTAAAATATTTATAAAGAAATAAAAAATAATATATTTTTCTAATTATTTAAAATCATAGAAATTCTTTAATCGAGTATTGTCCAGTTGAAGAATTTTTAAGATTTATTTTAATTTTCTTCGAGCAAAGTTCTATTCTAGTAGCACTCTTCAATCTTCCATTTTGGAGTAAATTTACTTGTTACATTTACGGCTACAAAAATGCGTACGAAGCGCTTTGAGTGTAAGTACCGAGTGATTTAAAGCACGAATTGATGTCAAGATCAATTCGTTAACAGAATGATCGATTTTCGTGTAAAACAGTCAAGTTTATAGAACATATTTTGTTTGCCCTCTTTATTCAAAGTCGATCGAGGATTAAACGTGTCGAGATGTTTATATTTTCATACCTCATTTGTGTACTTTTAAATAATTAAATATTTTAGTCAATTTATACTCCGTCTGTGATTATTTAACATTAATACCGAGCATAGATTGGATATTAACTAGTTTCGAGGTTATATCGAAACTTGGTTTTACGTAGAATTACTGCAGTAACATCCAAAGAATAAGAATTAGAAATGATCGTGATTTAAAAATTAAAATTGCTGGCACAAAAGTCAGTTAATCACTGTAAAGATTTAACTCAATTTGATTCAAATTTACAATTGTATCTGAAGCGTACAAAAATAAAAGATGGTTAACTGACATTCGGGCCACTCCGTATATACTTTCTAACCACGTTATTTTCGTACATATTAACAAATATCCTTTAGTTTGATTCGTTACGAAAATGTATTTAATTTTTATAATTTACATCACTGTTAAATCTTACTAAATATTTTTATTTAGAACATGTTTTCGTCAAAAAAAGTTTATTACCAGATAAATGAATTATAGTTCATCTTGAAAAGAGGTTAAAATTGTTAATTATAACGTAATATCTAGTGAAAAATATACATATTATGGTGTAGTTCTTATGAGATTTCCTATTAAAATATATGTATAAATAGATTACTTTACTACTTTATTATACAGGATGTTTCAAAAGATATTAACAAAAACACTGAAATTACTTATTATCCAGGATTTGTCGTGGTAGGTTGTACTTTGTGTGGTTTTCCATCACTTGGAATTAGTCGAGGTTTAATTGTTTCCAGGTATATTTGAGGGTCAGACAATCCTCTAAATATGGACACCTTTCCTCGCCCCTGTTGTCACTTTGACTCATAATGGGCATCCCAGAAAGACCCTCTAAGTGTCACTGGCTTAAAATAGAATATCTCTTGACACTGTTAATTACATATCTTTCTCATATAACTTTTTGAAGCACCCTGTATTTCCATTTCCATATTTATTGCATATTTGAAATTATTATTCATTATAGAATCTAATTACATTTATTTACTTACTTAGAGAATTCAACGTTTAAAAACATTACAAAAGTATATATTACTGCTGTTCCGGTAAGATGCAATTTTTATGTACAAATTGTAAATAAAAATTGATAATGCATTTATTATCCACAAACTATGTAGATTTATCCACATGTATTACTGGACAGTAAAAAGAATATTGTAGGAGGAATCTCATTTGACTTATTAAAATTGATAGCAGAAAAATTGAAGTATATTAAGTAAGTTATTTGAAAGTTTTAATTATTTATATATAAGGGTATTGTATAAATAAAAAGAAATTAATTTATAGATTCGAAACTGTTCAACCAGTTGAATCTAACTTAGGAATGAAACTAAATAATGGCTCTTGGACTGGATTAATTGGAAGAGTACAAAGAAAAGTAAGTTAATATTTAATCGGGATATAAATATATTACAATTAGTTATTGTATTTGTTTCAGGATGTGGATATCGGCTTGCCTTACCTCTTTGTCACTTCTGATAGACTGCAGTCAGTGGATTATCTTCAAGAAGTACTTTTTGAACCTCTGACATTTGTGGTTTCTTCTCCTAAACAAGTTTCTAAATTTTCTTCTGTTATTAAGCCATACTCTTTCGAAGCAAGTATATACATTTAAATATTAAATTTAAAAATAATTGAATAACATGAAGAATGAACACGTTAAAATAGTTTCTATATTGAATTTATTTACACATCGGGCAATTAAGATTTAAACACTCATGATAACTAATTTTTCATAGACATGCTTTTTATCCTGTACAATACTTAATTACGTATGACTTGTCTTATGTTCAGCAAAAATTCAGGTCTGATGACGAAACGAGAAACTTGAAAACTTGAGTTAACATTTTTTCTAAAGTGTTCAGTAATAAGAAAGAATAAAGATAATTTTTTCAAAGATTTAAAGTGTTTAAATAACACAAAAAATTTTATAGTTTAACTATAGTTTGTAAATTAGTCATTTTATTCAGAAAGTTAATTAAGTATAATAACAAGTAAAAATTACAGTAGTAGTTCATGAATTTTTTTCTGTACAGCTATTAAATTTCGAATTTTAATTATTAATTAATTGCATTTCTTATGGCTTGAAATTAAACGAAACATCGTTTTTTTCAAATCAAGCCATAAGAAAATGGATATGTATAAACGGCATCCAGTTTTTGATTAACGTTTTCTTTTACAAATGCATTAAAAAATCTTTCAAAAAAGCCGTGTTCGACAATAGACTTTTTATGTTGTCGTCAGTGTCCGTGGTTCAGAGGTTCGACTACATTTGTTAATACCTAATTATTTTATCTATTATTATACATTTTATAATAGATTTATTAGGATCTTATAATAGTACTATTGATTTTCATTTTATTCTAATACAATAATTTTTAAAAAATTACTTTGGAAATTTATAATTTTAAAATTTTTATTAACTTTTAGACATGGACTTGCGTATTTTTTTCCGTTATATCAATTGGAATGACACTTTATTTACTTCAAAATAATACATTATCATCAATTAACAAAATTACCTGGTTTTTGTTCCATAGTTTAACATCACAAGGTAATTATTGAATATGTATGATTTTTATTTATATTCTATTTCCTTCTTCTATTATCTAAACTTGCCGTTGACAAGTAATTGTTGTTAAAGACTAAATTTTTTATTCAAACAGTTATTTTCATTTGCAACGTTTCTATACAAATGTTTTCATAAAGTATTTCTAAATTGCTTGATAATAGGAATTCATATCATTAAAGGCATAGTAAAGTTTAGTATCAAATGTTATTTTCTGTATCTTAGTATGACAGTGTAATAATACACATTGGAAATATTTAGGTGCGAATATAAATAGATTAAAGAAAACAAGTACGAGAATAACAATTGCAGCTTGGCTCTTGGGAATAACTGTCTTGGTGTCTGCTTATGGAGGTGTATTATTCTCATTTCTAACATATCCCCTGTATGAGAAAGTACCAACAACAATTGAAGAATTAATCTCTGCAGTAAAAAATGGTGAATATTCCTGCGGAACAGTGAAAAATTCAGCACTAGAACAATTCTTTATGGTAAGTATATGAATCATCGAAATTGC
Source organism: Centruroides sculpturatus (assembly GCF_000671375.1). Lineage (NCBI taxonomy): Eukaryota > Metazoa > Arthropoda > Arachnida > Scorpiones > Buthidae > Centruroides > Centruroides sculpturatus. The sequence goes on from NW_019385797.1 coordinate 118,494, forward strand.
GAAAATAGAAATTGAGTAAAGATTATTATTGTTTAATATTCTATATGTATATTTTTATTATTGCACATAAAATATATTAGTATTTATTATACTGTATGTATTACAAAACTTTAATTGTATGGTAAATATTAATATGAAACACAATACTTATTATGTGTTTATTCTACTGTGAGTCCTCAGTTGAATTTATAATTAGCATAACAGGCATGACAATTATGGATTCTTCAGGAAAAGACATTTGAAAATGTATATATTTTTTTATTTAAATTTGACAATAATTCACTTAAATTTCTCAAAATGTTTAGATAAAAACAAAAATCAGAGTATTATAATTTCGGACACATATTCAATTTTATAATGAATAATTTTTTTTCATTCAATTATATGTATGTTTCGTGTAAAATATACTATAAGAAAAAAGTACAATTAAGTATAGTTTAATGAGACACAACCTAATGAAAGCTATCTACACAAGTTGTAAATACGTCTTACTGGTTTCAGGAAGGACAGTCAAAAACAGTGAAAATATTTGGGGATTATATGAAAAAACATCCGGATGAAAGTTTCTGTACTTTTACCGAAGGAATGGAAAAAGTTATTCGAGAGAAATATTGCCTTTTTGCTCCTTTCACTGTACTAAATATCATGCAAAAATTCATGGGAGAAAAGAACTTTGCTATTTCTACGGATTATCTTTTGTATCACGTGGGCGCGATTCCAATAAGAAAGAACTTTAAATACAAAAAAGCATTTAACAAAATGTAAGTATTATTCTGATATTTCAAATCATTTTATTATGAAATATTATTTAAAATTAATATATATCCATTATAATATTAATTATTTCATAAATCGTTTACACAATACTGAATTACATGCGCGTTGCCAAGAAAGAAAAACCGAGTCATTTCCTCTTTAAATTTAAAAAAATTACGAAAACTATTACAAAAATTACAACATTACAGAAAAAATAATAAATGAAAATTCAAATGTCGCCGACATTCAAATACTGGGGCTAGAGAAAGTACGTCATTCATCTGGTACCATTTGTAAAATTCCTCTTTGGAGGTATAGGTGTATTATCTCGATTAACGTAGGAGTTTGAATAGAAACTGGATTATAACCTAATTTATCTCCACGTTCATCTTCTCTTCCAATCTCTCTCAAAGATAAATTTGTAAATCATTACAAGTTCTGAATACAATACAATTCAATTCTAATTAAAATCAGTAATTTTTGTCCAATAAATTAAAGACTTGTATTATTTCTAATGTAAGTTAATTTTATTTATTTTTTAATGAAATAATTATAAATTTTTTCCCCTTCCTGTAAAACTCTATGAAATAATGTTTATTTTAAAAATATTNTATTGGTACACCCAACACCTGTATAACCATTTCTATTCATTACCACGATATCGATTTGTAAAATTCATACTGATATTGTACAACTTCTTTACTTTGTCATCCTACAATTTGTCAAGCGGTTTTATCATTTGTAAATTATGTTTTCATATAAAGAATTGTATATATATTTCTCAGCTATGTATAATACGGTACTGGGAATGCACCTGCAAGGTGTCTAATAAAGAATAAGTAAGTAAGTAAGTATTATACTTATAGAATTCTCTTTAGTAAAATAAAATTTATTTAGGCCAATTGATAGCATCTGTCATCTTTAATGTAATATCATTTTTAATTATATGCGGCTTCTATTTTTATACTATGTGTGCTTTTTACAAAGATGTTATGGAAAAAGTATATTATTACATAATAATATACTTTTTCCATCCTGTGGGCACTAAGAGGGCATCTTATAGCAGGCCCATTATGGGTTCGGCCAGGCCGACCGGGTGGTAAAGGACGGTGCCCGACATATCCGAAAGGACCACCCCCGAAAAATTCCTGGAAATTCCTTGACCCGTCCGAATTTGATCCCGGATTCCCCAGAGCGGTAGGCTGCTACCTTGACCACTCGGCCATTTCGCGTCAATATACTTGGCTTGGTGACACTACCGTATTTTTAAGTTTATGTATCCCGCTTTTTTTAATATTTTCCTAAAGACACAAATAAAACGAAAACAAAGATACAATATTTTAATGTTTAAAATATTATTATAAGTTTTACTAAATGTAATTTCTTGTTTTTTTATTTTTAATTCAATTTAAAAATTCGATTTCTCTCATCACCACAAGAGGGCATATTTATAACTCCCTCTTGTCTAAAGAGTGAAATTATGTTTTTAAATTTCTATAATTTATAAATTTCAAAATCTTTAATAAATCAATATTTAAAATAAATGCTTCGCAATAGGACTAATTTATAAATATTTAGATAATGTTTTTAATTTGTCTAAACTAACCATGAAAAAAAAAACATTCTGAATAATTTGAATTGTAATCGAATGAATATTCAAAATTAATGGAATGAACAATGTTTCAATTAATTAGAAATGTGTTTAATGTAGTGTACAAAAAATTACGATTAAATAATGCAAATGCAAGACTTCTCGATAAATTAGGCCATACATTTGGATTGAAAAGAGAACAAGTTTTCTTAGGTAGTTTTTTTATAATATATAATCAATATCAATTTAGGTGTATCTATAATGATATGAATTTATAAATATTTCCAAACTAAACTAATTTATAAACGATATAAAAACAAAGTACAGTATTGAATTGAATATACACTTGATGGCTGAATGGTCGAAGCGATTATAGTACTTGCCGCTGGAGGATTCGGGTTCGAGTATGAGTTGCAAAATATTATATTTCTCACTATTCAGCCACTTTGTATTGAATTTGGCAGAGTGTTTGGAATGTAATATAGGTTTTTTTTTTCATATAAGATAGAAAAACTTCAAAAAATATATTTTTAAAATAAATCTCATAAGAGCCGGTAATGTTATAAAAATTTCAGGATTTTTTAAAGTTATCTGAAGTTTACACGACGATAAAAATTGAATTTAAAATCATAATGACGTGTGCTCTTTTTACAAATCTAATCCTCACAATTAAGTAAAAAAACAAATTCCAATTATCAGTAATAAAATTAAATTTTTACACGTAAATTATTTAATTTTACTATCAAATGCTTAAAGAATATAAATGATTTAAGATAAACAATATACAAATGGTAACAAAAATCAGTAGTTATTGTAATGATTATTACTTTAGTAATAATATACGTGGTGGAATCATATATTAATTAAATTCGATTTTCACAAATATATTTTTCATTAAATTATGAATTTGAAGTAGAGATTTCACATGAGGTGTATTCGAATTTTTATTTGTTTTGAACCAAAATACAGGTTATTATCTTTCTTCACTGTGTAAAATATACGTTTATGTCAATGTTCTATTAGCATTACTTAAAGGTCTACTTCGAATTTTTTTTTAAATTTATATTAACTGGATATATTTGCCGCTAAAATGTTGAAAACCCCAACACCCAAGGGTAAAAAGGTAAGTATAATAATGTTTTAAATTGTAACGTTTTCAAAGGAAAGGCTTGCATATCTTTATCGATTTTCGAAATGTCAACATTCTGTTAAATTTATATTAAATTTTCACTTTAAAGTATGTTAAAAATTTCTGTATTTTTTGGTATATAAATAAAATAACATATTTTAAGTTTATATACCAGTTTTCCTATAATTGAAAATTTTTTCGACTAATTAATATTGTTTAACCATTTGTTATCGTTGCGTGTTCGTTCAAAGTTCTAAAAATCAAACAAAGAGAAAACGCAATATTTCTTTACACTCTGCATGTAATTGAATTTTAATAAATTATTATTATAAATTTATAGACATTATTATGACTTTAAGGTTCATGCAGAATACGACTTCACACGAAACTTCAACTACTCAAAACACAACATAAAGGGAACGAAATCGTTATATTATACCTCATGCATATACGAATATTTCAAGTTTTAATTTTTGCAATACTGTGTCCCTCATTTATTAAAGTTGAAGGTAAGTCATTTAAAATGTTTAACGTTGTAAGCACGGCATAGAGGGTATATTGTCCAGTACAAAATAAAGATTTAATTAATAATTGTTGAAAATTTTCGGAAGTGAAATGAGCAATTATTTAGAGTAAATTGCGATATATCTCTGTATTACTTAAAATGCAAATAGAATTTTCAAAAACATTGAAAGACACTACTTCTTGGTTGTCAAATTGGCTTTTACGCTATCGTTTAGCTCATAAGTACCTCATTCGAACACATTTAGTATTTATTCGGTACCCAGTACTATAAATTCATTTTGATCTAAGGCTCCTTTTAAATAGCTATAAAATACAAATGATTACTTTTTCAGAATTCTTTCTGTTTGTGTTTTCTTTTGCGAATCAAATATATATACCCCAATAAAACAAATTTTTATTGTACCTGAAAGGGATTAAATATCATTGCAAAAGCTAGTTATTTTAGTTACAATTCATGATATTCATCAGTTGTCCAGTGCTAGGAAGTGCAAACTTTTAATTCCAAACTGCAAATAACTGGATGGAAAATAAACTATAAAAATTTTTATATAGGTGTATTCATGTTTACAAAAAGTATGTTTCCGTATCTTATAAATAATGTATCAAATATGTTTGAGGGCCAAGCTTGGACAAAGAGCCAGTTTGGGCATGATTAGTCTAGTTCAGGAGTCACCAAACTTTTTTACAGAGGGCTAGCTAACTGAAAGAATGACAAGCGCAAGCCATATAACCATTTTATTCAATACACCACATTGAATACACAAAAAATAAAGACAACTAACATATTTATTTACCAATACAAAAGCATTATGGCTGCAGCAAGCTGGTAATCTCTTTCCTTAGAAACTTAGAAACAAAAAAATGCTCTAGTTTCCAAATTCACAAAATGTCGCTGAATATTTTATTTCAATGATTCATCTAAAAATTATACAAGGTATTTCAAATGCAAAAATCAGATTGGCCAACTATGGCATTTTTACTTACACTTATTTTAGTTTTTTTGTACATAGTATGTTTCTGTACAATCTATGATATTTCTATGTAAATAATTACATATTGGCTCGATTGTAGCACAGTGCGGCAACGGGCCGGTTGAACTGACCTCGCGGGCCGAAGTTTGGTGACCTCTGGTCTTGTTGATAAAACTATAGGAAACTGATAAATTAGTATCTGTACAATAGTCTATCTATTAGTTGAAATTTTCCGAACTTTTTTCACATATCTAATATTTAAGTATTGTAAGCTGACGTGTATTTAAGTAGTTCCAGTGTTTTACATAACCGCTAATTATTTTCTCCCAGAATGCTTTTCCTAATTGAAAGATCGTCAATGCATTGTATTGTCTTACGTTACCACTTCAATTCTACATTTATTGAATATTATTTTTCCACTTATTACAGTCGATTTTACTTACTAAATTTATTAAATAAATTATACAATTTATTAAAAATTCATTACTCTAAATCAATTATGTATGTATTTATTTAGATAATTTACAGAACATTAAAGAAACCGTCATACGTGTAGCAGTAATGCGGGTAATTTTCTTTAATTATAAAATGATAATTTTTAGTAATTGAATTAATAAACTATTTTTATATACACATTTATGTAGTTGCCACCGCATGCAGAAGTAAATGAAAAGAACGAAATTACAAATAGTATTTCATTTAATGTATTGCAAATCATAATAGAAAAATTAAAGCATATTAAGTGAGTATAGCATCAAAGTTTATTTATATTTTAAACAATACAATAAAAACAATTAATTTATTTATAGAATAAAAACTGTTCAACCCATTGAATTTATTTTTGGAAAAAAATTCGAAAATGGCACGTGGAATGGTTTAATAGGAAGAATTCATCGAAAGGTAATATGAAGAAGTAATACTGTATAATTCCAAATAATTCTAATGTTAATTTTATACAATTCTAAAGGATGTCGATATTGGTTTGCCATATGCATACATTACATATAATAGATCTCAAGCTGTAGAATATCTAATCCCTGTACTTGCAGATAATGTCATATTTATAATTTCTTCACCAAAACAAGCTTCCAAACTTATTACAATATTCAAACCATACTCAATTACTGTAAGTATAATTTTTATAATAACTGATATTGAAAATGTAGATCACTAAATAAAATATACAATATGTGATAAATGTGTGAGTAGATATAACACCTTATTTGATAGAAATATACTGAGTTATCGTAATTAGATTTCTATATTCAACGGTAACTAGAAGATGATAATTAGCGTTTTAAATGCAACTAAATTTGTTTTCTTTTCAAGATATGTATAAGTCATTTTCGTAAATCAAACGGCACTAAAACATAACACTATAGAGCTTTTGGCACTGGAAGCAACAAATGCCTTTTTACACAAAATACTCAAGCTAGGTAGATAACACAGATACAAGAGTTGTTCCTTCTACTCAGTAAGATTCTTATCCCGAATACATGAACAGTGTGTTCTACAGCTGACTGTAATAACCTGTGAAGAGAGGCAATGCGATACTATCTTTCAAGCTTGCATTAATTGCTGCGTGTTTTCGGCAAACCAACGTTTAAAATGAAGATTTTAAACGTTGGTTTGTCGAAGAAGAAAACACATTACAGAAGACTGGACTCGTCTTCCGTTGTTGCAGTGCCAAAATTGCCATAGTAATAGTCTTTGGTATTGAACTTTTTAAGGAATAACCACTCAAAATTTCAAAAGTTGCATTTAAATTGTTAAGTAGCAATATTTAAACAGTGTACAGTATGGATAAATAACATTAATTTCTGCATGCAGAAAAATAATTTACACACCAATGCTAATTTAATTCGAATACTATAAAGTCTGTTGAAATTATAAATACTTTAAACAAAAATTAACATAATTTTTATTTTTCAGACTTAAATAAGTATCTTGTATACTGAACGATTAAAAAGTATTAATAATGATATTAGCAGCTTTAAAATTAATATAATATTGTATAACAAATTATATTAGTAGGCTTAATATAAATTAAGTTTTTACATAATTTATTTTTAAAAATATCTAGTTCGGAATTTTTGTTTGTTTTTTCATTTCATTCTGTGTGAAAGCTACAGAATTTTTAATAAACAATATTATTTTAATTGCAGGTGTGGATTTGTATTTTTTCATCGATTTTCGTCATAGGGTTTATAATATATTTTCAAGAAGACAGAAAAATATGGACTATAGAAAAAATACTTTGGATTTTGTTTCAGACTTTGACGTCACAAGGTAAATGCTTTAATACAAAACGCAAACAGTTTTCGATTTGGACGTAACGAGTTACTCAGAATCTACACGAAAGAGAAATGTCAGAAAATTAGAAAAGAAAATTCTCAGTATATCAGTTATAATTTTTTTAGTTAATTTGAAAAATTTTTTTTCACAGTTTATATGCGATGACATAAAATACGTTATTTGATACGTCGATACTATAGATTAAGCAGATAACAGGCACGTAACATTAATATTTTAAATATTGTATCGTTATAAAACCAAAGGCAAAACTGTTAGAAAGTGATACCGCATGTTTTCTAAATTTTTTTTTTTTCGTCGGCTGAAAACATATAAAAGTTATTGCATAAACGTATCATCAGCTAATTCGAGGTATGATAAAATTATGTTCGAAAATCGAGGCCTATTTTGCATATTCAAATCATATCACATAAGATCACCAGTTGCTTCGTGGATAAAACCATTAAACACTAGTCGTGAAGTTCGCACCTGACAAAAGTAAACTTTACCGGGTTCAATTGCCATATCTACCGCTGTAGTCGGGACCAGTTTTACATAGACAGACTTTACAAGAGACATGTCTCTTTGTAGATCGCACATCTATTTGTTACTTTCTACCATTACAGAAGTATATTAATTACATTTAATTTAATTTGAATTAAGTCCCATAAAATAATCAATATTTCTTTCACCATTAAACAATAATATAAAATATTTTATTTACTAATCACTGAATATTTATGATACACTAATTCTTCAATAAATATAAATAGAATAGCAAGTATTATATTTTTATGAAATTTTTCAACTTTCATTACATTTAGGAGCAAACATAAATAGTTTCAATAAATTTACTACGAAGATTCTCATAGCTATTTGGATCCTGTCTATAACAATTTTGGTATCCGCATATTCGGGAGTTTTATTCTCTTTTTTGACGTATCCCATATATGAGACAGTTCCAAGAAATTTTGAAGAAATGTCAATTGCTATACAGAATGGTGAATATTTCTGTGGAACGTTGCTGGATTCAGCTCTGGAAGACATATTTATGGTGAACTTATATTTAAGCTTTTTACTTAAACCAATAACGTAAATATAAATTAAATTAATTGTAAGAACGTTTTTTATAAATAAAGCAAAGCTGTTATAAATTCGGAGAGACCTTAAGGAAACATAATATTTTTATTAACGCTTACTAATCACAAGATATTATTTAATATAGATTAAATAGGAGCAAATTTTCCGTAGAATCTCTTCCGGAGGGACATTCCACCTTTACAGATAGTCCACCTGTTAGCATTTAGTTAAAACTTAACCAAACAGCAATTACTAAAATTTGTGGTTACACTAAAACTCCATTCATAGTGTGTTACTAACATAATATTTGCATTATTGCGAAACTTTTACATACTTTTTAACGTTCTACGTTGATGTTCTGTAAATTTTTTTTATTATAAACTAATATGCGTTATACACCACTTTTACATATTCATACACATATACACATTCACTTTTTTAATCTTATAAGTTATATTAAAATGTTATACGTTAATTGAGAAAAACATCTTTACCTACATTTTACGTTCCAGGATGGAAAGACGAGAGTTATTAAAATATTAGGAGATTACATTAAGAAACATCCCGAGATCAGTTTCGATTCTCTAGATAAAGCGATGCAACGTGTATTAAGTGAAAAATACGCCTTTCTTGGTCCATCAGTTCCAATAGATTTTATAAGAAAACAAATTGGGGAAGACAAATTTTTGATTTCTAATGATTTTCTATCAACTCATTACTTCGGAACACCCGTGAGAAGGGGATTTGAATTCAAAAATAAATTTAACGAAATGTAAGTACAATAATATTAGATTTCCTTTGTAAACGATGAAAATGAGAAATAAAATACGGTATTGTTTTAAAATTACTTTGGAACCATACTTTGGTATGGCTATTATTGTTTTACTTTCGAGTGAAAATTTCTAATATTTCATTACATGAAAGTTATTAAAGTAATAAATGGATGAAATTGTAATTCGACATTGAAACACAAAAAATATTTGAATTGATAATGGAAAAAATATACATCTTGATTAATTAAGGAAGTTATTTTTACTCAAAATATATAGAATAAATGTATTTGTAGTTGTAAATGTAAATATTTGTTTCGTATTGAATGAATAGCATATCCATCACGTTTCATGAACATCAAACTATGTTCATCAGTACGGTCCAAGCGGGATTTCACTAGTGTCTGTTTAATTATTATAACTCTGTACTTATTTTTATACATTTCTATATACAAGTAATAGCTCATTTTAAACCTGTGTGTAAATTATTTAAAATAAGAGTGAACAATTTGAGATCTGTCTTTTGAAATGTTTAGAAAATGCAGAAATGTGATTTTCATTGTAAATTAAATAGGTACGATAAGTTGTATTAAGTGCTATTGTTTCAATTTAGGTAATTATAAATAGTACTAATTTGAGATAATTCAATGTTTCCATAATATATTGCCTCGTCATTGATGTGTTAAGAAAATCACATTGTTTTATAATTGACTTTATTTTTTTAGGATACGAAGAATGGTTGATACCGGAGTGTTTATGAAAATTAAAAAGGACGCTTGGATCTCATCAAAAGTCACTCTAAAAGATTCTACTCAACCACTCTTAGTAGAAGACATGATGAGTATGTTCATTCTACTTGGAATTGGTTACGCAATTGCAATCATTTCTTTTGCACTGGAATTAGTAATTAAGCACTTTGCAAAATTATTCAAATTTAATTCGAAACGTAGCATTATTTTATTTAAACAATTCCGAGTTTACAAATAATGGCACATCAGTGCTTTTTTCAATTGAAATATATATATTAATTAATATCAATCAATCACCGTCATGTTTATTTTGATTAACGTGAAATATTCCCATTACTATGTTATGAAAAATATATTTTGTTAATGATAATAACAAAATTGTTATAAATTATATATTATAACATTAAGCGATAAAATAGCAAAATAATTTCTACCAATTAAAACATAAACAAAGTCTTTTATTGCTTGGAAAATGATAGGTTAACCTGAGATATTTACTGACATAGAAGATAGATATATTTAATTTAATCTCAGCAGCACCAAAGACTGTAGTTTCTTTGGTACCACTGAGCTTCATTCACGAATACAGCTTTCGTTGTAGCAGAGTTACAAGATCGTCAACAAAAAATGAAATGGTCGCAAAAGTTAGCTTACGAAATAAAGAAAACTGAAACTCAATCTTGAAAAGAATATGGAACTTCAAATGCAAAAGTTATGAAAACTCTTAAACGATCGCGTGTCGTTGTGAATAATTTAATGCTATTAAACATTGTTTATTGTGTTTAAAATGTCCTGAAATATCTGCTAAATTAAATGCTCGTTAAAAATTGGATTGCGTATATTAAAAATGGTGACCCATCACCAATAAAATTTGAAATTTTGGACAGGTCCGGATTTTTATCTTGCTCCCATCCGCCATTTGTATTAAGTTAATAACCTTCATTATCACAGTATGTATAATTTATTATAAAAAATAAAAAGCAAACTTATTATTAATAATTAGAAAAATAAAAAATAATAATATAATTATCAAACATTAATTTATTTATTGATAAATGAAGAAAGTGTTATTAATTGTTTTAAGTAAATAAAATCTGTGTTTTGTTACATCTCAACAAAAGTCACTTGTAATTTTTAGATGAGTATTTTGTTTAAAATACTAATGTAAAAAATCATATGCTAGACTAGTGATTCTCAACCTTTTTTTGTCACCGTACACTTTTAATAATTTAAAAATTTGGTGGCACACACGTTTACTTTATAATTATCGGTGACATCATAACAATGATTTTTAAACTCAGTTTGTTGTTTAGGTAACTACCGAAAGTTACCAGTAACATTAATTACCATTTTCCTAACTTACTCCAGGAATGTAGAACCGATTAAACTACTTGTCTGATGTCGCTTATGTATGGATATTCGCAGTGGCCGCACACTTGAAAAATCTTGCAGGCCACTAAAGTGCCGAGACAATATGGATGAGAATCACTGCGTTAGACATTTTGTACAATTAGTTAATGCATTTATTTATTCGCATGTAGTAACATATTAGATATCACATAATGTATTTAAATTATTAAGGTACTTATCTTCATAAAGTATTTTTTGATTAACTCTCGGATGTTATTCCTTATTTAATTATGTTTCAATACGTTTCATAAACCAAAAAAATCACTTTAAAATCGAAATTTCCAATAAAAACGACAACAAGAGCGTCATCATAAGTAAAAAATTTTCAGTGCAATACATCTTTTGACCCTCCATATTAAGCGTCTTTTTCTTCTATGTACAAAATTAAAGTAATTAGTGCGAACAAACTATTTTTTAATATTCTTTAAAGAACGTAGAAATATTTCTATGAATGTATATATTAATTAACTTGATTGCAATTTGAAAAACATTGTAAACCTATTAATTCCCACTGTCTGTCTTTTGTTAATCTGAAAAACAGAGTTAGACAGAGAACAGTTTGAAGTTAGACAGATGACACACTATTCGCTTTAGTTATTTTCTAATGTGCAAGACTACGAAATTTATTATAAAAAATAAAAAGCAAACTTATTATTAATAATTAGAAAAATAAAAAATAATAATATAATTATCAAACATTAATTTATTTATTGATAAATGAAGAAAGTGTTATTAATTGTTTTAAGTAAATAAAATCTGTGTTTTGTTACATCTCAACAAAAGTCACTTGTAATTTTTAGATGAGTATTTTGTTTAAAATACTAATGTAAAAAATCATATGCTAGACTAGTGATTCTCAACCTTTTTTTGTCACCGTACACTTTTAATAATTTAAAAATTTGGTGGCACACACGTTTACTTTATAATTATCGGTGACATCATAACAATGATTTTTAAACTCAGTTTGTTGTTTAGGTAACTACCGAAAGTTACCAGTAACATTAATTACCATTTTCCTAACTTACTCCAGGAATGTAGAACCGATTAAACTACTTGTCTGATGTCGCTTATGTATGGATATTCGCAGTGGCCGCACACTTCAAAAATCTTGCAGGCCACTAAAGTGGAACGTTGCTGGATTCAGCTCTGGAAGACATATTTATGGTGAACTTATATTTAAGCTTTTTACTTAAACCAATAACGTAAATATAAATTAAATTAATTGTAAGAACGTTTTTTATAAATAAAGCAAAGCTGTTATAAATTCGGAGAGACCTTAAGGAAACATAATATTTTTATTAACGCTTAATAATCACAAGATATTATTTAATATAGATTAAATAGGAGCAAATTTTCCGTAGAATCTCTTCCGGAGGGACATTCCACCTTTACAGATAGTCCACCTGTTAGCATTTAGTTAAAACTTAACCAAACAGCAATTACTAAAATTTGTGGTTACACTAAAACTCCATTCATAGTGTGTTACTAACATAATATTTGCATTATTGCGAAACTTTTACATACTTTTTAACGTTCTACGTTGATGTTCTGTAAATTTTTTTTATTATAAACTAATATGCGTTATACACCACTTTTACATATTCATACACATATACACATTCACTTTTTTAATCTTATAAGTTATATTAAAATGTTATACGTTAATTGAGAAAAACATCTTTACCTACATTTTACGTTCCAGGATGGAAAGACGAGAGTTATTAAAATATTAGGAGATTACATTAAGAAACATCCCGAGATCAGTTTCGATTCTCTAGATAAAGCGATGCAACGTGTATTAAGTGAAAAATACGCCTTTCTTGGTCCATCAGTTCCAATAGATTTTATAAGAAAACAAATTGGGGAAGACAAATTTTTGATTTCTAATGATTTTCTATCAACTCATTACTTCGGAACACCCGTGAGACGGGGATTTGAATTCAAAAATAAATTTAACGAAATGTAAGTACAATAATATTAGATTTCCTTTGTAAACGATGAAAATGAGAAATAAAATACGGTATTGTTTTAAAATTACTTTGGAACCATACTTTGGTATAGCTATTGTTTTACTTTCAAGTGAAAATTTCTAATATTTCATTACATGAAAGTTATTAAAGTAATAAATGGATGAAATTGTAATTCGACATTGAAACACAAAAAATATTTGAATTGATAATGGAAAAAATATACATCTTGATTAATTAAGGAAGTTATTTTTACTCAAAATATATAGAATAAATGTATTTGTAGTTGTAAATGTAAATATTTGTTTCGTATTGAATGAATAGCATATCCATCACGTTTCATGAACATCAAACTATGTTCATCAGTACGGTCCAAGCGGGATTTCACTAGTGTCTGTTTAATTATTATAACTCTGTACTTATTTTTATACATTTCTATATACAAGTAATAGCTCATTTTAAACCTGTGTGTAAATTATTTAAAATAAGAGTGAACAATTTGAGATCTGTCTTTTGAAATGTTTAGAAAATGCAGAAATGTGATTTTCATTGTAAATTAAATAGGTACGATAAGTTGTATTAAGTGCTATTGTTTCAATTTAGGTAATTATAAATAGTACTAATTTGAGATAATTCAATGTTTCCATAATATATTGCCTCGTCATTGATGTGTTAAGAAAATCACATTGTTTTATAATTGACTTTATTTTTTTAGGATACGAAGAATGGTTGATACCGGAGTGTTTATGAAAATTAAAAAGGACGCTTGGATCTCATCAAAAGTCACTCTAAAAGATTCTACTCAACCACTCTTAGTAGAAGACATGATGAGTATGTTCATTCTACTTGGAATTGGTTACGCAATTGCAATCATTTCTTTTGCACTGGAATTAGTAATTAAGCACTTTGCAAAATTATTCAAATTTAATTCGAAACGTAGCATTATTTTATTTAAACAATTCCGAGTTTACAAATAATGGCACATCAGTGCTTTTTTCAATTGAAATATATATATTAATTAATATCAATCAATCACCGTCATGTTTATTTTGATTAACGTGAAATATTCCCATTACTATGTTATGAAAAATATATTTTGTTAATGATAATAACAAAATTGTTATAAATTATATATTATAACATTAAGCGATAAAATAGCAAAATAATTTCTACCAATTAAAACATAAACAAAGTCTTTTATTGCTTGGAAAATGATAGGTTAACCTGAGATATTTACTGACATAGAAGATAGATATATTTAATTTAATCTCAGCAGCACCAAAGACTGTAGTTTCTTTGGTACCACTGAGCTTCATTCACGAATACAGCTTTCGTTGTAGCAGAGTTACAAGATCGTCAACAAAAAATGAAATGGTCGCAAAAGTTAGCTTACGAAATAAAGAAAACTGAAACTCAATCTTGAAAAGAATATGGAACTTCAAATGCAAAAGTTATGAAAACTCTTAAACGATCGCGTGTCGTTGTGAATAATTTAATGCTATTAAACATTGTTTATTGTGTTTAAAATGTCCTGAAATATCTGCTAAATTAAATGCTCGTTAAAAATTGGATTGCGTATATTAAAAATGGTGACCCATCACCAATAAAATTTGAAATTTTGGACAGGTCCGGATTTTTATCTTGCTCCCATCCGCCATTTGTATTAAGTTAATAACCTTCATTATCACAGTATGTATAATTTATTATAAAAAATAAAAAGCAAACTTATTATTAATAATTAGAAAAATAAAAAATAATAATATAATTATCAAACATTAATTTATTTATTGATAAATGAAGAAAGTGTTATTAATTGTTTTAAGTAAATAAAATCTGTGTTTTGTTACATCTCAACAAAAGTCACTTGTAATTTTTAGATGAGTATTTTGTTTAAAATACTAATGTAAAAAATCATATGCTAGACTAGTGATTCTCAACCTTTTTTTGTCACCGTACACTTTTAATAATTTAAAAATTTGGTGGCACACACGTTTACTTTATAATTATCGGTGACATCATAACAATGATTTTTAAACTCAGTTTGTTGTTTAGGTAACTACCGAAAGTTACCAGTAACATTAATTACCATTTTCCTAACTTACTCCAGGAATGTAGAACCGATTAAACTACTTGTCTGATGTCGCTTATGTATGGATATTCGCAGTGGCCGCACACTTCAAAAATCTTGCAGGCCACTAAAGTGCCGAGACAATATGGATGAGAATCACTGCGTTAGACATTTTGTACAATTAGTTAATGCATTTATTTATTCGCATGTAGTAACATATTAGATATCACATAATGTATTTAAATTATTAAGGTACTTATCTTCATAAAGTATTTTTTGATTAACTCTCGGGTGTTATTCCTTATTTAATTATGTTTCAATACGTTTCATAAACCAAAAAAATCACTTTAAAATCGAAATTTCCAATAAAAACGACAACAAGAGCGTCATCATAAGTAAAAAATTTTCAGTGCAATACATCTTTTGACCCTCCATGCGTCTTTTTCTTCTATGTACAAAATTAAAGTAATTAGTGCGAACAAACTATTTTTTAATATTCTTTAATGAACGTAGAAATATTTCTATGAATGTATATATTAATTAACTTGATTGCAATTTGAAAAACATTGTAAACCTATTAATTCCCACTGTCTGTCTTTTGTTAATCTGAAAAACAGAGTTAGACAGAGAACAGTTTGAAGTTAGACAGATGACACACTATTCGCTTTAGTTATTTTCTAATGTGCAAGACTACGAAATTTATTATAAAAATAAACTGTGTGTCTGTCTCAAGAATTACGATATAAAATTTTACTGCATTTAACAGATATTCAACACAATAAAACATTTAGTTATGATTGCAGAAAATGTTAAAAAGTACTCATACGAGTTAAAAAAACACTTTAACACTTAAATCTCTACTAACGGTCTGTAAGAAATTGAATTGTTATGAGTTTTAACTCTATTCGTCAACATTTTAAGTCTATTATCACATTTAAATATGATATATTTAAATTACTGTTTCGAATTTATGAATAAATAGCACAATAGTAACAGACTCATTGATAAGGAAATCAAACAGTTGCGTAAATTTTCTGGCTGTTGTTATATTTAAAAAGTTACTTGGTTTATATATTATTACTACGAATTTAAGAGAGTAGTGTCACCCGCTATGAAATTTCATTATAAAAATAACTTTTATGTTATTAATTAGTATAAAATGTAATAAGGTTTAATTTTCAGGACGGAATGAGTTTATATTCGCATTTACGATGTTTCAGAAAAGTAATATTTTCATTAATAAGATTCCATCTATTTAGATGGCATTAGATTAGCATGAGAAAATGAATTCGGTATTGAAGATAAACATGATTTAGGAAAAATACTTCGTGACACAGTAAAGGAAAGCAGAATCTCAAAAATAATCACATTCTTCAGTTTCTTTCGTATTCGATGCTATTTTACATATTCTATAAGATATTCCCAAGAAATCAGAGTCCACTGGTGTAGTTATTTAGATGGTTAAAGAGTTACGTTCTAGACCTGCAATATATAACCTGCCTGTGTGTCTACAAT